>NW_023647090.1:0-7387 GCF_015228065.2 Penaeus monodon
GCTATACTACTCTAACCTACTACGAACTTTTCCTGCTACTACTAATATTTGCTAAAAACAAACCCTAACTGCTACACTACTACTACTACTTACACTACTACATACTGCTACTACTACTACTATAGCAAACACTACTACTGTACGCTACACTACCTACACTCTACTGTTGAAAATTAAATGGAAAAAGGAAAGAGAATTCGAATATCGAAAAAATAAAGGGAAAATAAATACAAAACAAAAATAATTTTTACGAAAGAAAAAATGTAAAAATAAATAAAATAAAAAAAAAAAACAAAAAATAATTAAAAAAAAACTTTGGGGAAAAGTATTAAAGAAAAAAAGAAAGAAAGAAAAAAAAAAAAAACTGCCCTCCAAAATTTGAATCCCCCCCCACCTCCCCCCCCTACTCCCCTTTCCCCCCCCCCCTCTCCCCTATCCTCCTCTCCGTCCCCTCCTCCCCCTTACAACTCCCCCCGCTCCCCCTCCCCTCCTCCCCCCTACTACCATTCCCTCCTTCCCGCCCTCACCTCAGCCCTCTCTCCCCCTCCCCCCTGGGGATGCGCCTGTGAATTTTTGATCAGAAGGGGGAAATGTTTTGCTCTGGGGAAAAAACTCTTAAGTGAATGCTTCGGACACAGTTTTTTTTCCCCTTATACTGTGGATCTTCATTTTTTTTTTTTGTTTTTGTTTTTTTTTGCAAAGTCTTTTTTTAAATACTTGCCCCAGAGGGAAGAAGAAGAAAAATGGGATTTTTTTTATTCAAATATACTTGTACAAACATATGCGGGTGCATACATACTACATATAAAACCAAAAGAAAAGGCAACAACAAAACACACACCCCACACACACACACACACACACACCACACCCCACACACACACCCACACAAACCAAAAAAACACACACACACACACACACATACACACCACACACACACCAACACAAACCATCTATTGACTACCACACACATACCAGGATGCACACACACACACAGACGCATCCGCACGCAGACCATAGCCATTTGTATTCAATATTATTTCGTCCGTCACCGTTTTCTTTTTTTTCTCTTCTCTTGCCCCCCCTTCTCACCCTACCTTCCCCTTCCCTCTCTCCCCCTCTCTCTCCTTCTCTCTCTCTCTCCTCTCTTCTCCTCTCTCTCTCCTCTCTCCTTCTTCTCTCTCTCTCTTTCCTCTTTTTCTCTCTTTCTTCCCCCCCCTTCTTTCTCTCATTTCTCTACTTTTAATTATTTATCCCCCTTCCAATCCCTCCCCCCCCCCCTTTTTCCCTTTCCAAACAGACACACACATAAATATGCGCATCATTTTAAATCCGCACAGTATTGGGGGCCTCCTCCCCCCGGGCCCCTTCTGCCGTGTCAAATAAGCAGCGCGTCAGGAAGCTCCCTCGTGCACCATCTGAACGTTAAACCCCATTGGCACAAAGGGCCCCCTTTCCCCGCCAGATTTTCCCAAATTGGGGGATTATCGAGGTCGCTACCCCGGGGTGGGATCGAACGAACTGGCTTTTTCTCTCTCTCTCTGTCTTCTCTCTCGGGTCTCTCTCTCTCTTTTTCTTGTCTCTCGTCGTCTGTTTCTCTCTCTCTCTCTCTCTCTCTCTTCTCTCTCTCTCGTTATCTATTATTATCTATCTATCATACCTCTATCTCTTCTCTCTCTACTTTTTTTCTTTTCTCCTCTCTCTCTCCTCTCTCTCTCTCTCTCTCTCTCCTCTCTCTCTTCTCTCTCTCTCTCTCCTCTCTTTCTCCTCTGTCTCTCTCCTCTCTCTCTCTTCTCTGTTTCTCTCTTTTCTCTTTCTTGTCTCGCTCTCTGTTGTCTGTCTGTCTGTCGACCACTTTTTTGGGCCCCAGCTCTGTCTGTCTTCTGTCGTTTTTATCTCTCTCCAGTCTCCCCCTTTCTTTCTCTCTCTTTCTCCCTCCTCCCTCCCTCCCTTCTCTTTCTCTCCTCCTCTCTCCCCTCTCTCTCTCTCCTCTCTTTTTCCTCTCCTCTCTCTCTCCCCTTCTCTCTCTCTCTCCCTGGGCGCACGCGAATCTACTCCTTATAGCTTTGTCTGTTAACAGCATTTCCTTTGTTTATGGGTGACGTTTATAAAAGTCGTCTTAGGGGTTTATGCGCCTTTCGGCAGATTTTTCTCGACGAAAAAAGCATTGTCATTCTATTCGGAAATTTTACGCAAAGAAAACAGAATATTTGGATATTGAAATAATATAATATATAATATATATAAATATATATATTTTAAAATATATATATAATACATTTATTAAAATATTAAATAATTGTTATATAAATATTATATAATAATATATTATAGTATTATAATTTTATATATTTAAAATAATTTTATATAAAATAAATAATATATAATATATATACAACACTTAAAACTATAATATATATATAATATATGCCCCTTCAACATACATAATATAAAGTATAAGAAATTAATTTTTATATATTATAGATATAATAATAATATATATTAAAAAAAATTTTATGATATAGAAAAATGAAAACTAGAATATTGAGAATAGTGAATATATTATATATATATATATATATAATACATATAATATATAATATAATATTAATTTAAAATAATATATATATTAAAATAATGTTTTATACATATATAACATACAAACAACACACACACACCACAACATCCCCACACACACACCACACACACACACATATATTTTATATATATATATTTTTATATATAATAATATAATAATTAAAATATAATTTTATATATATATATTATATAAAATTTATAAAAATATATATATATATATATATATATGCAAATATACACTTGTATATATATACATACATAAATATGCATTCAAATAAAAATATACATATACGATTAAATATCTAATAAAGCATTTTTACAAAACTACACGACATACACACACACACACACAAAACACCACACACACACACACACAACAAAACACCCCAATATATAGATAAAATAATATATATATTTTATATTTAAAATTTTATAATTTTTGTATATATATATGTATATCTATCTATCTATTTCTTATATTTTTACATTATATATACATAATACATATTTTATATATATATATATAATTTTAAAATAATAATATATTTAATATAATTTAAAATATATATAATTATATATATAATATATCAATACATACATGTTGTATTTTATCTATCCATTTTTACCTTTTAAACTTTTCCTCGAAGAACCAAAAAAAAACCAAACACGCACCAGCACCGGCGTCCCGGATGCGTCGCCTTGACCCCAGAGCGGAACACGCAAACCACTCCCCCTGATGACTTCGGAGGACGATCGTGTTAAGGGAATGTTCTGGTGCCAAGAGGGGCCGACCTGGCTTTACCCTGGGGGTTGGCGTGGGATGTGTGGACACCCACCGCACACACACACATACAACACAAAAATACACAACACACCCAAATATATATACACACGCACATAATACAACATACACACACACACACAAACAACAATACACACACACACACACCACAAAACACACAACATAACACACACAACACCACCACACACACACCACACACACACACACCACACAACACACACACACCAACGCAATTATTATATATATATATTTTAAATATATATATATATATATATATAATATATTTATATTTACAAAAAAAATATATATATTATATATATTAATTAAAATATATATATATATATAATATATTATATATATATGGGCCGCGGGGCCCGAATGGTTAGAGCGTGGGACTCAAGACTGTTACGACGGCAATCGAGTTCAAAGGGGTTCAGTCACCGACCGGCGTGTTTTTCCCTTGGGCAAGGAACTTCACCTCGATTCCCTCCCCGGCCCCACGGGTGGGCAAGCCAACCAAGTCAGTCCGGTCCCAGCCCCGGGGTAAAAAGAGGGGACCGAAAAACCCCGGGGGGAAAGGCAACGGCAAACCACGGCTCTAAAATTGAAGAAAATATGGAAATAAAATATTATAAAATTATATATATAATATATTATATATTATATATTTTAATAATATAGGGAAAAAATCGGGGAAAATGAAAGGGAAATGTGCAGAGTAATAGACAAATGCAAATTGACAAGAATGAAAAAAAGATCCATTTTTAAATACAGCATACCTGTATATACGCCATCTATATGTTGTTGATAGTATGCGTGAACCCTACCTGTCATATTATTTTTTTGAACTTTCAATAGCTGATTTTTAAAATTTAAATGAAGAAATTGTTTAATATCTGAGAGTAATATAAATTAGCATGGTTTTTCCCTTGCACATTAGAGAGCTAAGATCCTTTTTGTTTTAAATTTAGTCCTTTTGATAATTCCCTTTTTTTTTCAAAGTTTCGAGGGGCACCCCCACGAAATGTATCACGGGGTTTTACTTACTGCCCTTTTTTCTCTCATTCTTGGGAAAAAACCCACACCCTTTTTTATCAAATGAAGAAAACCACAGTATGTAGTATCCCGTTTTGTTTGAGGGTTCGACGGGCAGGGGCCAACCTGTCTTTTAGCATGGGCGGCGTTTTCCCTTTTTTTGTACACGGGTTTTCCCCTAGCAGCTCTTTTAATAGGGAGTTTGCAGTTCCGTTTTCAGTGGTGGCTATGTGAAAATTTTTAAGGGGGTTTTTATCGACCATGAACGTCGAGTAATATGGAAATTGCATATATTTTATATGTATTAATTATATATAATATAATATAAATTATAAATATATATAATATTTATATATAATATAATATAGTATAACATTAAAATATGAATATTATGTAAATATATATAAATATTTTATATATAATTTTATTATTTTAATTAAAATTAATATATATATTATTATATATATATTTTAACCCCACACAACACACAACAAAAACAATATAGATTTCTTATATATATATATTTATATATTAATATATAATATATATATAATTATAATATATATTATAATATATATTAATATACACAACCCCCCAAAAATATTTGTGTATCAGGCCTTGCCTGATTGGATGCCCTTTCTAATCAAAACCCCGGTTTTTGCCAGGAGGGGACTTTTCCCCACGACAACGCGTTTGGGCATCCAAGGCGATATGTCTTTTTTTCGGGATCGAGCCAGCAGTCAGAGCGCAGGTATTTTTTTCGACTGTCCGGCGCAGAATAGAAATGGGGCCACAAGGGTCAGAGTCAGTGCTCTAAAACTGGTTCGCGGCAGTCATGATTATATTATATATATTTTATATATAATATATATATATATATATATTTTAATAATATATATTTTGTATGTAGATGTGCGTGTTGGTGTGTGTGTGTGTGGGGTGTGTGTGTGTGTGTGGTGTGTGTGTGTGGGGGGTGTGTGGTGGGGTTTGTATAAAGATCATTGCATTCATTTTCGAGATTTAATTTTTTTTGACGTTTTGAATAATTCCCCTTTTTTTAATTGAATTATTTCACTTCAAACCCACATTTTCTATCTGTTAAACCCCCAGGGTTTTACATACTACGCTTTTTTCATTTGTTTTTTTTTAGTTTTTTTTTTCCTTTTAAGCCCCACTTTCATAACATTCAATTTTATCTTCCCTTGCTCATACATGAAAAAAGGGCCTAAACCTTGGTTCAGAAATTATTGGTTTTATTCCCGTTTGGTCTTTAAAAAAATTTTTTGTAGTTGTTTTCTCTTCTGTCTGTCGTAGGTTTGTTTATTTTTTTCTTTCTATCCGTCTTCCCTTTTTCTATAGTCCTCTCTTCTCTCTTTGTTTTGTCTCGTCGTCTGTTTGTCTGTCGCCCCTCTCTCTCTGTTTTTTCCCGTATCCTTTTTTTATCTCTTTTTTTCCACGCCCTCTTTCTCTCCCGCTCCCTCTCTCTGTCGTTTTTTATTTTTTCCCCCTCCCCCTCCATCTCCCTCTCTTTGCTACCTCATTTGAAAACACAATTATGATAAGTGAAATCGTCAGCATTCCCCAAGAGGCAAATTATTTCCCAGAAAATATTGTGTTTCCTATATTAGAAAATATTTTTGATTTACATAGTAAAACATACCTGCACCATAATCATAATGAGACAGCACCATACAACATACATATCATGCATAATCATACATACATAGAGGGCACATCCAAAAAACATACGATCATGATACATACATACATACATAGGCAGATCCCTACAAACATATGTACCCGCAACTACATACATACAAGGATATCATCCTAAAAACATACTTATGCTACTACATACATACTGAGACTGACCATAAAACATAGATCATGCATACATACATAATACTAGGACAGATCCATACAAACAAAAAGTATCATGAAAATACAAAACATAGAGACATGCATCCCCTACAAAAAAAGTATCACATACTACATAATAGAGACAGCTCCATACAAAATAGTATCATGCAACTAATACTAGAGACATGCATCCCTAAAAACAACGTATCATGCATAAATACTACATAGGACGCATCCATACAAACATACGTATCATGCTACTACAAAAACCAGAGACAGCCCATAAAACATACGATCATGCATACATACAACATAAGCAGCATCCCAACAAAAAAACGTATCGGATAATACATAAAGAGAAGCATCCATACAAACAAGTACCCCTGTAAAAATACTCTAGGACTGCATCCATACAAAATAGTATCATGCAACTACAAATACATAGAGAATGCATCCAAAAAAATAGTTCATGCATAAATACTACTACATAGAGACATGCATCCATACAAAAATACATATCAGCATAAATACAACTACATACATAGAGCAGCTCCATACAAAATACATATCATGCATACATAAAAACACAGAGACATGTCCATACAAAAAAATACGTTTAGCATACATACATATAAATACTACTCATCCAAGGAATAACCAGGTAGCTCCATTCCCGTAGGGGTTTGAACCCAAAAATGAAATGGAATTTTTTTTCCCCAAAATCTTCTGACGGCTGTACGGGAAGGAAAAATCTAGTTAAATAGATAAAAAAGGAATTTTGGTTTTTTTCTGGAAAATATAACAAAATGGTAAATTACAAAGGTTTTGTTTAGTATATGATATCCACAAGCACCCATTGGGTAAAAGTAGTGACGTCATAAACTCCCCCCCAATTTTTTTTTCCCCAACAATTTGTGCGATACTTTACGGTGAGTGTTATAATATGCTACGCAGTGGGCTTGCCTGTGCGAAACATGTGTTAACAGAAAAAAACCAGGGAAGAGGGGCCCCGGGCCCTTTACCCCCTTTGGGGGGGGACGGGGAAAAAAAAGGGGCGCGGGGGTGCCCGTGAAAACCCGGGGGGACCCCAAG
>NW_023647091.1:0-7385 GCF_015228065.2 Penaeus monodon
GAAGATTAAAAAAAAAATTCATTATCTTATTATATTTTTATTTTATTATCATTGTCATTATCATTATCATGATGATGATCATCATCATTATTATTGTATCTATTATTATTATTATTACTATGATTATCATAATTTTCATTCTCGTTTTTATTTTCATAATTATTATTGTTATTATTCTGTTTTTATCATGATTTTATTATTATTTATTATTATTATTTATTATTATTATTATTATTATTATTATCATTATCATTATATTTATGATTATGATGATGATGATTATTATTATTATTATTATTATTATTATTATTATTATTATTATTATATTATTGTTATTTTTTGTTATAATAATAATAATAATAATAATTATACTACTACTACTACTAATAATAATAATAATAATAATTATTATTATTATCATCATCATCATCATCATCATCATCATCATCATCATCATCATCATCATCATCATCATCATCATCATCATCATCATCATCATCATCATCATCATCATCATCATCATCATCATCATCATCATCATCATCATCATCATCATTATTGTTACTATCATTAGTATTATAATAATTATTATTATTATGATGATGATGATGATATTATTATTATTAATATATTTTTTATATTATTAGTTTTTATTATTATTATTATTATTATTATTATTACTTTTATTATTATCATTATTATCACTACTATTATTGTCATTAGTATGCAGTATTAGCAGTAGTATTGTTATTATTATTACTCTTTCATTTTTGTAATTGTTTTAATCAAACCAGTATATTTTCTGGTATTATCGCCACTATCATAATAACACCAGTTGAAACTCCCAGATCCGGATGCCTGTTTTCCGGCATTCCCCGTTATCCGGCGCTGTGATGTTTCCGATAATTAATATGTTATATTTTTATCAAATTTCCCTCTCTATTATGTGTTGTGAATAACTAAGTAATAACTAGGAATCTGTTGTGCTGGGTGTTTTGGAAATACAAAATCTGTTATCCGGAAACTCCTGTAATCCGGCAAAGTGAATCGCGCCGATTCTTCCGGATTTGGGAGTGAGCCTTTAATGATATTGGGCGTGATATGAATAATTGTGGGTTTCATTAATAATTATATGGATATAATTGCCTTCGTTAACATTTATATATATATATATATATATATATATATATATATATATATATATATATATATATATATATGTATATCTCGCTTCCTTGATTAATCTTTTTCTCTCATTTTTTGCAGGTAAGCCAATGAGGAAACTTAAGGAAAACATATTCGTTGTGGCGGTAAGTTCCGTTAAGAATTCGCGGTAAAAAAAAAAATAAAAAAAATAAAAAAATAAATAAATAAAAAAAAAGAATAAATAAAAAAATATATAATTTTGTTCTCTAAGTATCTTTTATTTTTTCGCGGTGCGTTTAGATCGAATTTGAGCAAAACAAAGGAAAAGGAAAACGGAGAAGAATTAGTAGAGAGAGAAAAAACAAAACAAAAAGTAAACAGGGATAGTAGAGAAGAAAAAATAAAAAAATTAATAAACACTGATAACAGAGAGAGAAAAGAATAAACAATGATAATAGAGAGAGAATAAAAAATACTGATAATAAAGGATAAATAAATAAATAAATAAACACTGATAATAGAGAGAAGAAAATTAACAACGACATTGACAAAAAAAAAAAAAAACGAAACAAATGCGAAAGCAACGAAAGCGGAAAGCAGAAAATAAACAAATAAATAAATAAAATAATAAAAGAAACACAGAGCCAGAAACAGCGGGAAGAAGAAACAAACAAACAAACAAACAAGAAAAATCAAGAAAATAATAATAATAATGATTTTTTATTTTCTTTTTAAAAACGAACCACAAGGTATTCACGAGAAATTAAAAAAAAATGTATATATTGTATAATCTTCGTGAACAAAATTGTTTTAAAACGAGGCGGAAAGATCCCAAAGATTTGATTTTGTGCGCTTGTTATTGTTGTTGTTATTGTTTTTGTTTGCTGTTGTTATCAGTGTTTTGTTGTTTTTATTTTTGTTGTTATTGTTATCATTGTTATGTTTTTGTTGTTATTGTTATTATAGTTGCTATTGTTATCATTCTTTTATTGTTTTTGTTTTTGTTGTTATTATCACTGTTATTGTTTTTGCTGTTATTATTATAGTTGTTATTGTTATCATTGCTGTTATTGTTTTTATTGTTATTGTTATTTCTGGTTTTTCTTTCCGTGTTTCTTTTTTTGCAATAATTTTTGCTATTATTGTCATATTTTTTCTTATTCATTAAAATAATATTGGTGATAAGAATGATGTGAAGATGATGATGTTGATAATTATAAAAAAAAGTTTGATAACTATGGCGATAATAGTGATAATAATAAGAATGATAATAACAGTGACAATGGTAATGATAACGATGAAAATAACATTAATAATACTAATAATGATATGATGATAATAATAATGGCAATGATAATGATATAATAACAGTAACAACAACAACAACAATAATGCTAATGATTAGCTTGTAATAAAAAGGATGGTAAAAATTGTAGTAATAATACTAATCATAGTGGTAATAATAATGATGATAATAATAATGATGATAACAATAATGTTCGTAATATTACTACTGCTAATGTCAATAATGATAATGATAATTAATGGTGATGATAATGATAAAGATAATGATTAATAATGATAATAATTACGGTGTTAATAATTATAATAATGATAGTAATGGTAATAAAAGTGATGGTAATAACGCTGTTTCCATTATTTTTAACGTATCTATTTTTTCTGTATTGTATAAGTACAAGATATAATTTTGCAAGTATAGAATAGTTTTTCATTAGAAGCATACGCGCACACACGCGCACACCCGTGTACACGGAACTGTGTGTGCACAGCTGTGGGGACGCCCCCCCCCCCCCCCCCCCCCTTCACTCGCTCTCTTTCAGTTTCGTTGGTGTGTGAGGAAGTGTGGGGGGTGGGGGGGGAGGGAAGGGGGTGGGGGTGGGGGCTTTGAGGGAGAGAGTGGGTGGGGGAGAGGAGGTGAGAGGAGGAGATTGAATGAGGGGAGGGGGAGGGGGAGGCAAGTGGGTAGGGGGAGAGGCGGTTAGAGGAGGTGAGTGGGTGGTGGGCAAGGGTGGGGGGAAAGGTGGGGGGGCCATTAGAGCCCTCATAGCTGTGGCCTTTTAGGGCCATCCCAGAGGTCTCACACCCGGTGCCACACTGGGTGCGCTGCCCTCTCTCCCCCCTCCCTCCTCCCTCCTTCCTTCCCTCCCTCCTCCTTCCCTCCCTCCCTCCCTCCCTCCCTCCCTCTCCCCCCTCCCTCCCTCCCTCCCTCCCTCCACCCTTCCTTACCTCCTTCCCTCCTTTATCCCTCCTCACCTCTTCCCTTCCTTTCCAATTTTCTTCCTTCTCTCCCTCCTTTCTCCCTCCTTCCCATCTTTCCCCTCTTCTCCCCTTCCTCCCTCCTTCCCATCTTTCCCCTCTTCTCCCCTTCCTCCCTCCTTCCCATACTTCCCCTCTTCTCCCCTTCCTCCCTCCTTCATTTCGCTTCTTTATCTCTCCCTTCTTCTCTTTTCCCTTTCCTCCCTCCTTCTTTCGGTCCTTCTCTCTCTTCTTCCCCCCTACTCCCTGTCCTCCTTATCCCTCCTTTCGCCTCTCCCTCCTCCTCTTTTCATCCTCCTTTTTCCTCTTTGCTATAGACAGAGACGAACGAACCGAAAGAGAGAGGGAGAGAGAGCTAAAGAAAAGAGAAAGAGGAAGAAGAGAGAGAACATATAACCAAGCTAGAGACAGAGACAGAGGGAGAAAGAGAGAGAGAGAGAGAGAGGGGGGGGGGAGCGAGAAAGAGAGAGTGAGAGAGAGAGAGAGCGAGCGGGAGAGAGAGAGAGAGAGAGAGAGAGAGAGAGAGAGAGAGGAGAGGGGAGAGAGAGACAGAGAGAGAGAGCGAGAGCGAGAGCGAGAGCGAGAGAGAGAGAGAGAGCGAGAGAGAGAGAGAGAGAGACAGAGAGAGAGAGAGAAAGACAGAGAGAGAGAGCGAGAGAGAAGGGGAGCGGAGAGCGAGAGCGAGGAGAGAGAGAGAGAGCGAGAGAGAGAGAGAGAGAGAGCGAGAGAGCGAGAGCAGGCCCCTCGCCGATGAGCCAAGTGAGCGGCTCGAGGTCTCGTCCGAAGCGAAAGGGACGTGTTAGGGTTCGGTGTTGTGTCGCGCTGCTGTTCATGCGCTGCAGTGGGGCCTCGTGTAATGGTGTCGGATGCCATTATTGTTATTGTTTGTGTGAGTGTGTATGTGCGTCGCACACACACACACACACACACACACACACACACACACACACACACACACACACACACACACACACACACACACACACACACACACACACACACAGAGTGTGGGAGATGTATGTATCCATGTATCTATTATATATATATATATATATAATATATATATATATATATATATATATACATATATATATATATATATATACATATATACAATATACATATATATATATATATATATAATAATATATATATATATATTATATATAATACATACATACATACATACAACTCTCTCTCTCTCTCTCTCCTCTCTCTCCTCTCTCTCTCTCTCTCTCCTCTCTCTTCTCTCTCTCTCCCTCCCTCTCTCTCCCCCCCTCCTTTTCCCCCCTCTCTCTCTCTCTCTTCTCTCTCCCTCCTCTCTCATTCCCTCTCTCCCTCCCTCCCTTCCTTAATTTTTCTCGCATTTTCCCCCCCGAGTGTGTAAATGAGACGTCATATGCCCCACAGGTGGTTTCTGCCTTGCTGTGACTGACACTTTAATATTCACCGGGAGACAATTACTGAACGATATATATATTTTTCGGTTTACATTTTTTTTTCTATTTTTTCGATTGGGGGGGGAAGGGAGGGAGGGAGGGGTGTTCTTCTCTGTTATTTTCACCTCCCTTGTCTTGTTTCTACTTGCTGGTGTTATTATCATCGTCATTATCTTTATCGTCGTCGTCATCGTCATCGTCACCATCATCGTCATCGTCATCGTGATCACCCTCATTTTCATCATCATCACCGTCATCGTCATCACCATCATCATCATCACCGTCATCGTCATCACCATCATTTTCATCACCATCATCGTCATCGTCATCATCGCTGTTGTTATTATTTTTATTGTATTCATTATTGTTATTATTATTTTATTTTATTATTTTAATTTCTCTTTCTTCTCTTTCTTCCCATTTTCTTAAGAGATAATGAGATGTGTACTTGAGGTGTTGGGAATTAATCTCTTTTGGGAGGGGGGGGGGGGGGTGGGGGGGTAATTGGCCAAGAAAAGAAAAGGTTGAAGATGATTGGAAAACGGACAAAGACGTGATGATATGAGGGGAAGGACTTTTAAAAAGCTGAAGCACACACACACACACACACACACACACACACACACATATATATATATATATATATATATATATATATATATATATATATATATATAATGTATGTATAGATAGATAGATAGATAAATATATATATATATATATATATATATATACATACATATATACATATATATGTGTGTATGTATATTGTATATATATATATCTATATATATATATAATATATATATATATATATATATCATATGTTTATATATATTATATATAAATAATATATATTACATATATTATATATATTATATATATATATATATATATATATATATATATATATATATATGAGCCGCCGTGGTCACAGCATGATACTTAATTGTATTTTTCATGTTGTGATGCTCTTGGAGTGAGTACGTGGTAGGGTCCCCAGTTCCTTTCCACGGAGAATGCCGGTGGTACCTTTTTAGGTAATCATTCTCTCTATTTATCCGGGTTTTGAGACCAGCACTGACTTGGGCTGGCTTGCCCACCCAGTGGCTAGGTAGCAATCAAGGTGAAGTTCCTTGCCCAAGGGAACAACGCGCCGGTTGGTGATTCGAACCATCGACCTCAGATTGCCGTCGTGACAGTCTTGAGTCCGACGCTCTAACCACAGACATAAATATATATATATATATATATATATATATATATATATATATATATATATATATATGTATTATTAGAATGTAATATATATAATATAGATAAAATATATATATATATTATAGATATAATATATATATATATATATATATATATTATATATATATATATATATTATATATATATAGATATAATATATATATATATATATATAGTATATATATATATATATATATATATATATATATATATATATATATATATAAATGTATGTATGTATGTATTATGAGAGGTGCTCTAGAGAATTTTGATGGAACTGTGGATGTTGGAGGATACAAAATATCAAATCTGAGGTACGCCGATGATATAGTTTTGATTGCCAGCAGTATCACTGAACTACAACAACTACTAGATAAAGTTAGAGAAGCAAGCGAAAAGGCTGGCTTGTTTCTTAATGCCAAGAAAACTAAGATCATGAAGATTCAAAGATAACCGGCAATGAACAATGATGAACATGTTACAATCAATGGAATGATTGTGGAAAATGTGAAAGAGTTCACTTATCTTGGAGCTGTTTTAACTAATACATATGATGATTCACCGGAGATAAAAAGAAGAATTACCATTGCCAAAAGCGCCACAATTGCTCTCAATAACATCTGGAAAGACCGAAGCATTACCTTACGGACAAAGCTGAGGTTATTGAACTCATTAGTTTTCCCAATTGCATCATATGGTTCTGAGTGTTGGGTGTTGAAGTAGATAGACAAGAAAATGATCAATAGTTTTGAAATGTGGTGTTACAGACGAGTACTGCATATTAGCTGGACAGAGAAGAAGACGAATGATGAAGTGCTGAGAAAAATAAATTGTAAAGACCGACTGTTGGACATCTTGAACAAGAGGAAATTAAAGTTTATTGGTCATGTAATGAGAAGTAAAAGTATTGAGAAAAACTTGCTGACAGGGATGGTGATGGGAAACAGACCGAAGACAAGACTGAGCGACAATATCAAAGATATTTGCGGGCTGTCGATGGTACAAGTGGAAAGAAAAGCGTAAGATCGAGTTTAGTGGCGAAGGATGGTGGAGAGGTCCACGGCTGCTCAAGCATGAGCATACCGTTGTTGATGATGATGATGTATGTATGTATAGATAGATAGAGAGATAGATAGATAGATAAATATATATATATATATATATATATATATATATATATATATATATATTTATATATATATATATTTATATATAATATATATAATATATATATATATTATATAATTTATATTAATATTATTTTTA
>NW_023647092.1:2500-7385 GCF_015228065.2 Penaeus monodon
GGTCCCACAGCCTGCCGACCCCCTTTATTTGGGACTGTGTTGGCGGGGGCGTCAGAGGTGGCGTGCACCCGGAGTGACTACCCGGGGCTTAACCTCAGGCGAGCTTTCCGGGTAGGCGCTTGGGAACATCCGGTCCTTGCGGCAGGATGAGCGGTTACCTCTGCTATCGGGGGAAATTTGGGAAGTGACTGGGAGTTGAGGTGGCTGCCCTCTCAGAGGTGAGAAGACCTGGTAGCGCACCATCAGTGTGGGTGGTTACACCTATACTGGTCGGGCCGCAGCGATGGTCACCACCTCCAGGGTGTAGCCATAGCCATCTCCAGTCGACTTCAGCCTGCGGTATTTCGAGGTGACACCGATTGATGACGTATCATGGCATTGAGACTGAAGCATGTTTTTTTGGCTTCTTGTCTCTTATTGCTGTATACGCTCCTACCGTTTGTATATAAACCGATGTGAAAGAGGCGTTCTACGCCAACTCGCATCTGTGGCAGACGTTTGCCCCCGGCGAGACATTCGCATTGTTCTGGCGACTTAAATGCGGTATCCGGCCTGTGACCGAGCTGGCTACGAGATGTCTGTCGGCCCCATGGCTCGGAGCTGATCCCAGCAGCGAGAATAGCCTCCTTCTCCGGGACTTTGCTAGGTCCAGAAAATGAGGATCTCTGGCTCCTGGTACCAGCGCTCCAACTCGCATCGCTGGACTTGGTACAGCGATACGGGTAATGTGGCCAGGAGATCGACCACATTCTTGTCAGCACGCGATGGAGGATCCTCCAGAACTGCAGGGTTTACCGGAGTGCTGAGTTCTGTGGCACGCCCCATAGGCTGGTTGTGGCTACCCTGCGGGTCCACTTCAAACTCCCCGTCCCTCCAGTGGCCACCCTAAGGTGTTACACTTGGACAGACAAAGGGAGGAGGAGTGTGCCCGTGGTTCGCCACGGCAGTCTCTGACCGACTCACAGAAACAACAACCTGACGGCCCAGTTGCTCTGTGGGAGCCTTCAAGCGCGTAACACTCGAGCAGCTCAGGAGCCCATTGGCGTACGCCCAAGGACAAGGCAGAATACCATCTCCCTGGAGACATTAGGGGCCACTGAAGCGTGTGCAAGGCTCGGCTGAATGGGAATCAAGTCTTGCGTCGTTCCATGATGCGTAGGGCTCGGACACTGCTGAGAAGGGGACAAGGAACAGTTCATCAGGAATTTTGCTGAGGAGGTCGAAGGCCATTTCTTGGTAAATGCCCTTTCCCCCTGCCTACCAAGCCCTGAGAAACTGAACCTAAGCCCTCCTCACAGATGACTGCAGTCCGATCAGCGGAGGGACGATCATCTCAGATCATGTGGGGTTCGTGAACGTTGGGCTAGTATTTTGAACAGTTGTACCAGGTGGACCCTCCACAGTTAGCTTGGATGCAAGCGATGTCTCAGTGCCTGTGCCCGGACCACCCATCAGCGAGGAACATCCTACCCTAACAGAGGTTAGGCTGGCGATTCCAAGCTGAAGAGTGGGAAAGCTGCAGGCATATGTGATATCCCTGCTGAACTGCAAAAGGCTGGGGGTGAACCTATGGCTCGGGGCCTGCATACAGTCCTGACTGCCATTTGGCAGTCTGGTACCATTCCCCCTGACCTGCTGGGGGGCGGGGGTCATCCCTCTCTGGAAGGGGAAAGGGGGATCGATGGGACTGCAGCAACTACCGTGGCATTACACTGCTCAGCATACCGGCAAGGTTTCTCCCCCACATTCTTCTGAAACGGATCTGCAACCACCTACTGAGGCACCAGAGACCGGGGCGTCTGGATTTACTCCTGGCAAGTCCACAATAGACCGTTATACTAGCGCTTCGAGTAATTGTGGAACGCCGTCGTGAGTTTGGTCGTGGGTTGCTTGCAGCCTACATCGACCTCAAGAAGGGGTTTTGACTCGGTGCATCGGGAATCGCTATGGGAGATCCTGAGCTCAGGGGGAAATTTCCCAAAACAGATTATTGGCCTGATGCAAGCCTCTATACTGGTACTTGAAAGTGCGTAAAGTGTGGTAGGGGTATGTCGAACTTCTTCCCTGTTAATTCAGGGTGAGGCATGGCTGTGTCCTTGCACCCACACTTTTCAACACTTGTATGGACTGGATAATGGCAGAGCTACTACCCAAAATCAGTGCGGAGCAACCCTTGGCAATATTAAGGTCTCGGACCTTGACTTTGCCGACGATGTTGCCATCCTATCTGAGTCCTTGGAGCACTTGTGGCGGCTCTTGATGCATTTAGCAATGAGGCGAAGCCCCTAGGCCTAGAGGGCTCCTGGACCAAAAACCAAGATTCAGGACTTTGGGGGGCCCGTTAGGGAACCCGTTCAGTCGATCCATGCTTGCGGCGAGGACGTTGAAGTCACAGAAAGTTTACATACCTTTGGGAGCGCAGTCCATATCTCTGGGGTTGTCAGACAGGAAGTCGTAGACGGATTGGCCTGGCAACAGGAGCCCTGAATCAAACAACAAGAGCGTTTGGAGATGTCGGTACCTATGCAGAAGGACCAAGCTGCGTGTCTTCAAGGCCTTGATACTTCCAGTTTTGCTCTATGGAAGCGAAAACCTGGGCGCTATCCAGTACCTTGGAGTCTCGCCTTGATGCCTTTTGCAACAAGTCCCCCTTTGCCGGATCATGGGGTACAGTTGGAAGGACCAAAGTGTCCAACCGGGGGTTACCACCGCGAGACTGGCATGGGACCTTGTTACTTGCATAATCCGGGGTCGCCACTCAGGCTATATGGGCCATCTAGCTCGCCTCCCTATGGACGACCCTGCCACCAGGTTGTCTCTCTGCGAGACAACCCCGGGTGGAAGACCTGTGGGACGTCCTAGGAGATCATGGGTTGGGGCAGCTCGACGAGACCTGTCGCGAGGAACTAGAGATGGGCCGTGTGCCTGCCTGGAGACTCGCCTCGAGGGATCCTCGTGGCTGGAAGCGAAGGGTGGATGGGGGCCATGCACCCCCGTCGGCGCTAGCCCCCTGATGATGATGATGATGATGATATTTTATGTAAATAAAGATTAATAAATAAATCATATAAAATAAAAAATGAATATATATTAATGTATATTTATATATATATATATTATATTATATATATATATATATATGTATGTGTGTGTGTGTGTGTGGTGTTGTGTGTTTTGTGTGTGTGTGTGTGTGGTGGGGTGTGGTTGTTTTTGTGTGTATGTGAGTGTGTGGTGTGGTGTGTGTGTGAATATATGTTTATCTGTATATCTATTGGTAATATATCTATACACACACACACCACACACACATATATATACATAATATAATATATATATAATAATATATATAATTATATATATAAAATATTATATAATATATATTAATACATATATATATATATATATATATATATATATATTATAATATATATATATATATATATATATATATATATAGGGATATATATGTGTGTGGTGTGTGTGGTATTAATATACATAAAAAAAAATATATATAATATAATATATATAGTATATATATATTAAATTATAATATATATATATATATATATAATATATTAATATATATATACACCACACACTATATTTACATATATATGCATATGTATTAAAAAAAAAAAAAAAAAAAAAGAAATATATATTATATTTATATTACTATATATAAAATAATAATATATATATATATACATATATATTATTATTATATATATATATTATATATATAATATATTATATATTTTATATAATCTAAATATATAATTTTATCTATATATATATTATTATATCCCCATACAACCATACATATATAAATTATAATTTTTAAAATTTTGTGATAAATTGATGTATAAAGACGTTTTAATAATAATGATTATATAATAGATTAATAAAAATAATATTTTTATATTTATGATATGATAATAATACTAATAATAGAATAGTTGTAGATATATAATAATATAGATATAATATAATAATAGATACATAATAATAATATGTGTGTATTGTGTTTTGGTTTGTTTTTTTATTTGGAAAGGGTTGTGTTATAATATAAAAAAATATAAAATAAAAAAAATATATATAATTTTACATATAAATAATATTTTTTTTGTTTTTTATTTTAGGGTTATACATATAAAAAAAAAAAAAAGAAAAACAAAAAATAAAATATTATATACATATAAAATATAATATTATATAAATTAAATCAAATACAAATATAAAACAAACAAAAACGGAAGGATATAATAAATATAACATATTAAAACTACTATAAAAATATATACATTATATATATATAATATATAATATATATTTTATATATATTATTATACATGATAGCGTTATAGTGTGAAATAAGATATCAAAATTAATAATTTAAATTTTATCTATTAATAAAAATATAATATATATATATATATATAATATATATATAATTATTAATTATATGTAATAAATATAAAATTTTCCATTTAGATTCGAAAGGGTTTAAATTTCGTCAAAAATTTTATATACAATAATAAATTTTAAATTTATAAATATAATTTAAAAAAAAAAAAAATGATGAGAGAAGATAAAAGAAGAAGAAAAAAAAAAAAAGAGAGAGAAAAAAAAAAGAGAGAGAGAGAGAGAGAGAGAGAGCCGCGCAACCCGACTCGAGTCCACCAGCGGCTTTCCCTCAGGCTTTCCACCGAACAAGGCACTGGAGGCGCAGAGGCCTCGGATCGTCGTAGAGAAGCCTCACTGCCGCTGCTTGCCGCCCCCTGGACTCGAGCTGAGCTTGCGCAGCTTGGATTCCTCCTGGATATGAAGGGAAGTCCTCGTCTCTCTTCTTCCCTTTTCCTTTTTCCTTTTTTTTCCCCTTTTTTTT
>NW_023647093.1:0-7384 GCF_015228065.2 Penaeus monodon
TCTACGCTCCTCCCCCTGGGCATTGGGGGAAATTTATTTAGCAATTCAAATCCTAAGTCAATGTACTGAGGTATACTTATGAAAGATGGAATAATGCAATGGCCGCATTGATATCGTAAAAAAAAACCCTCCCTGACCCGGACTCGAACCTAGGTCACTCCAGGATGAACCGGAGGCCAGTGCTAAACCCACCATGCCACACGACCCACTAAAAGGAGTGTGCAACTAGGATTTACTAGCTCCATAGACATTTCCTATCTACTCATACTTGAGTAATGACAGCGAAATTTTACGCTCACTCCCCGTGGGCACTCGGCGGAAATTCATATAGCAATTCAAATCCTACGTCAGATGTACTGAGGTAACTATGAAAGATGGAATAATGAAATGCCGCATGATATCGATAAATAACAACCCTCCTTGACCAGGACTCGAACCTAAGTCACTCCGGTATGAAACCGAGGCAGTGCTAAACCAACCCATGCCACACATTCCACTAAAAGGAGTATGCAACTAGGATGTTACTAGCTCCCCTAGACATTACCTATCTACTCATACTTGAGTAATGACAGCGAAGTTTTACGCTAACTCTCCGTGGGGACTCGGTGGAAATTAATTTAGCAATTCAAATCCTAATCCCTGACTAGGAAATCGAACCTAGGTATATATATAATATATATATATATATATATATATATATATATATGTGTGTGTGTGTGTGTGTGTGTTGTGTGTGGTGTGTGGTGTGTGTATGTATATATTTGTATATATATATATATATAATATATATATTATAATAATATATATATATATATATGTGTGTATATATATATATATATATATATATATATATATATACATACACACCACAACACACAATACATACACACACACACGCAGACACACAACACAAACACACACACACACCCCACACACACACCCCAACACACACACACACACACACACACATATATATATATATATATATATATATATAGTATAAAATATATTTTATATATATATATACATATATATATGTAGTTGTGGGGGTGTGTGTGTGTGTACAGATGAATATGAATATATATATATAATATATATATATATATATATAATATATATATTATTATATATATACGTATATATGTATGTATATATATATGTATATTTTTATATATATATATATAAATTTAATTTTATATATGTATTATTATATATATAATATATAATATATATATATATATATTTACGTATATATTTTTTTATATATGTATATGTATATATATCTATAATATATCACACATATATTGCAAATATTTATAAATTCATTTTTACAAATACTTTTTATATTCTACATATTCATCTATATATCATATATATATAATATATATATATATATATATTATATATATATATAATATATAATTTTATATATATATATATATACATATATACATATATGTGTGTGTGTATATAATATATATACATACATACACACACACAACACACAACACCACACACACCACACAAAACACACACACACAGTATCATATATATAAAATTATATTATATAATAATATAATATATATAAATATATATGTGTGTGTGTGTTGTGGGGTGTGTGTGGTGTTGTGTGGTGTGTTGTGGGTGTGTGTTTGTGTATGTGTGTGTGTTTATTACATATATAATTTTGTATATAAATAGATACATATATCCCAAAAATGTTTTTAAACATATATATGATGTATATACATAATGTATAGTTAAATATACATTATTTATATATTATCTATTTCCTTTTATATATATGTTGTGTTGTGTGGAGTGTGTGGTTGGGTGTGTGAGTGTGAAGTTTTCTCTGTTATTAATTACATATAGCTTTAACATGTATACATATATGTATATGTATATACTGTAAATCTGCCTATGTATCATATCTATCTACCTTATTTATCTATCTATCAGTCAATCAACATCTATCTATCACCCACATCCATTATCTACAGCAGTCAATCTATATTCTATCTATCTATCTATCTATCTATTATTATATTGTAGTATGTTTATTATCTACCCATTATCTATCTATCTTTATCTATCTACATCTATCTATCTATATATATATTTAAATTTTTTTATTTTTTCAGTATTTGACACACACCACTGAAGAAAACACAAGCAAAAACCAAAAAAAAAAACACAGACACAATACTGGTATATAAATAACTAAAATAATTAAATTTATGATAAGTATATATAAATTTTAAAATAATAAATAAATATTTAAATAATTTTATATACACAAAACACAAAAGAAACACAACACACACCCCCAAAACAACACACACACACACACACACACCACACACAATATAATATATTATAATAATATATATAATTTTATAATACAAAAAAAATAATATAAAATATTATACATATATATATAAATATATAAAAATTATTATATATAAATTTTATAATTATATAGTAGGTATGTAGTATGTTGTATGTGTGTGTGTGTGTGTGTGTATGTGTGTAAGGTTTAATATAAATATATATATAAATATTTATATATGTGCATATGTATATAATATTAATTTTTATATTTTAAAATATATAAATAATATATATATGTGGTGTGTATATATAATTTAAAATATAAATAATTTATAAATTATATATTATATTAAATAATATATATTTACGTTTGTGTGTATGTGTGTTATATATAAGTAATATATATATATATAATTTATATAATTTTATATATATAATATTATAATATATAATTATATATATATAATATACATATACATATATATTAAAAAATATTTATATTTAAAATATATATATAATATATATTAATTTTATTTTATTAAAATATATTTATGTATTATGACACACACACACTGAAAAGACGAAACTAAAAAACCAAAAAAAAAAACACAGGACCATTACATGGATATAAATATACATTAAATATATATAAATTTAAGTATATGGTTATATATATATATATTATATATTATTAATATATTTATAAAAAACACAACCGCAGACACACACACACACACAACACCACCCCAAACACCACACCATATATATATATATAATTAATAATATATAATATATATAATATAATTAAAATATATATACAAATATTATATATAAATATAATATATATATTTTATAATATATAAATATAGTATGTATGTATGTATGTGTGGGGTGTGTGTGGTGTGTGTGGTTGTGAAGGGTTTTAATATAAATATATATATAAAATATTTTTATAAAATATATATATAATAATATTATATAATATAATATTATTTCGTTTTGTATGTAGTGTGTATATATATAAGTACTATTATAAATATATATATTATTTTATATAAAATATATTATATAAAATACAAAATTAATACATATAATTATATTAAAATAATAAAAATATATATAATTTTTAAAAGTTATGGGGATATTATCAATTTATACACTAATATGTAAATATTTATAATTTTATTTTTTTTAAAAACATATTTACATATTCTCATATCATAAAAAAAAAAAAATATATAATATATATAATAAAATATATAATTATATATATTTATTATAAAATATAAATATATATTTATATAACATATATAATATGTGTGGTTTAAAGTGTTAGATATACAAAACATATATGCTTAAAAATTTTGTATATATTTAATATTTAAAATATAAAATATATATATAAAGATATATATTATAAATAATTTTTATATATTATATATAATATGATTTATAATAAATCCTACACACCCCACACACCCACAAAACACACACACACACAAACACACCACACACACACAAAAAAAACAAACACAAAAAACAAACACAAAAAAACACACACACCAACACACACACACACACACACACAACACACACCACACACACACAACACAATTATAACACAACACACAAAAAACACACACACACACACACACCACACACACACACATATATATATATATATATATATATATTAATATATATAAAATGTGTTGGTGTGTGTGTGTGTGGGTTTTGTGGTGTGTGTGTGTGTTGTGTGTGGTTTGTGTGTGTGTTGTTGTATGGGTGGTGTGTGTGTATACGTATACAGATAATGTAATAGATAGTACAATTTTATACATTATGTTGGATCCATATAAAGTATATTATAATAAATTTTTATTAAATATGCATCTATCTATTATCACTATCTATCTACATTGTCTATCTATTCTAAAATGTGTGTGTGTGTGGTGGTGTGTGGTGTGTTGTGGTGTGTGTGTGTGGTTGTGGTTTTTGGGGAGTGTGAATGTTTTCTCGTATATTAATATACAAATTTTTTTCATTTTACTTATACGTAAAGATTTATAACATGTATATTCTGCCATGTATCTATACCCTTTTATCCATTGTTTACCCACTACCAGTAAACTTCTATCTATTATATCTATCCATCTATCTATCAGTCAAACAATCTATATATTTTTAAAATAATTTATATATTATTAATATATTATATATAATATAAAATATATAAATATAATATATTCTGTATTAGGAAAACCACAACGGGAAGAAGACACACAAAAACACACAAAAAAAAAACACAGACACATTTTCATTGTTTACATTAAATAGATGGGTAGTAGTAAAGCATACATAGAAAAATATAAGATAAATAAAAGATAGATAGATAGAAAAATAGATAGAAAATATAATATAAAACAGCAGATAGAAAATAAATAGATATACATATATATAATTTTATACATATATACATGATATAACTATACCTATTTAGTTTTATTTAAACCCATATCTGTATAATTTAATATAATATTTTAAAATAATTTTATATTATATTAAAATTTAAAATATATATATATATATATAATAAATATATATATTATATATATATATAATTTTATATACAAAAAAAATGTATTTTGGGTGGGTGTGTTTTTGTGCGTGTGTGTGTGTCTGTTGTTTGTGATGTATATGGTATATATCACCTAGTATTTATTTATCTATCCTCTCTCTCTCTCTCTTATATATTTATATACATAGGTATGTGTGTTTTGTGTGGGTATGTTTGTGATTGTGTGCGTGTGACGTAGGTTCATTAATATATATATATTAATATATTAAAAATTTTTATATATTATATATATTATATGTAAAGAGAGGAGAATTTTGTGTAGGGAGAGAGAGAGAAAGAGAGAGAGATCCATGCAACATACATATATATAATATATATTTATATAATTATATATATATTTTAATTTATATATATATATATATCATTTTAATGTGTGTTTACTAAAATGGATATACTATTGGAAAAAAAACCCAAAATAAAAAAAACGGGGCTACCTGGTCATGTTCTCGACCCCGCTTTTCAAGCACGGCTCCCTTCTACACGACTCCCTCCTAAAGAGACTCCCACCTCCTGCCTCACCCCTGCCTCACTGAGGAAACCCCTCTTCCGTGCCCCCTTCACCCTCACTGCAGGCTATCTTTCAAACCAGGTGAAAACTCTCCGTCGCAACCTGGTTTACCGCCCTCCTTCCCCCCTCGAAAGGTGGTCAAATTTTTTGTTTCCCTTTTGCCTCCTCTGATAACAGTACTTTGGCGAAACAGGGGGCCCGTCTTACCAAGCGTCTGTCTCAAAAATAATACGCTGTTCCAGGGGACAAACAATAACGCCTCTTTTGCCCTCAGTGGGGGAGGCATCAGAGGACGGCACGCGGGATTGTCTTCCCTTTCCCCTGATGTCCATACCGTAGATGGGGGAATTTCCCTTATAAAGCTGTGCTTAATTTTAACTTGAAATGCGGGGTTTTCTCCAGATTTAAACAATTCTGGTAATTATTTTCATTATTTCCCCAATAATTTCCAAAAATCATCAAATACAAGTCCGCCGATCCTCAACCTAGTGACCTCCCCCTTTCTTCCCTTCGTCTGTCCTCACCCGCCTCCTCTTTCCTTTCCTCTTCAAACCCGAAGATGGAATCCCGGGGGATTTTGAAAAAGATTTACTTTTTAAAAAAAAGTCTTTTTTTTGGATTTTTTTTTCCATTTTATCAGACGGAAGAGTGTTTTCCCATTCATATATATATAATATTATAAAATATATTTTTATATTTATAATATATGTGTGTTGGTTTTGTGTGTGTGTGTGTGGTGTGTGTGGGGTGTTCTGTGTATTTAAATTTGATCACAAAAAACACCACATATAAATAAACAAGCACACACACAGACATATATATATTGTGAGTGAGTGTGGTATGGGTTTGTGTTATATATAATTAAATATTATATATATATATTATATATTTTTATTATATATATATTATATACAGAGAGGAGAGAAAGAGATACCTATGTAATGTGTATTATAAAAACATTATGATTCTAAAAAAATTATGTATGCAATATAATATATATTATATATAATATATATATATAATTAATATAATATATATACATACATAATACGTGGGTAGGGTTTCGATAATATAAATAATAATAATATATATTATAATATATATATATTATATATATATTATAAAAAGATAGATAAATAGATCCCTATAACAATATATTATATTATATAATATATATATATATATTAAATTTTATCTAACCCCATGTATATATAAACATATATGAAATAACTATATACTATAATATAACCAAAAATGTGTTATATATATAATATATATATTATATATATAATATATATATATATGTATATAATGTATATACTTATACAATTTTATTATTATGTGGTGTTGTGTTTTTTGGGGTTGTGTGTGGGAATGTGTGTCTTTCTTCATCTGTATTATATAATATATATAAATATATAATTTTAAATATATATATATATATTTTTAAATATAATATAACATACACCCTATCATATATAATTATATATATTATATATATATATATATATTAAAATAATATTTTTATTTTTCCATACTAATACATACATACAAACATATAAATTTTATAATATATATATAATATATTTTAAATATATATTTATAATATATATAATATTTTCAATTTCAATATATAACATTATATACATATTTAATATATATTTTTATAACAATATAATAAACTATGTATATATATAGATAGATAGAAAAGATAGTGAAAAATATAATATATTTGTATTAATGTATATATATACACTATATAACATACACAAACATACACATCATAACCAGCACACACACATATAGTTTATATATAAAAATATATATAATATAATTTTAAAAATAATATATATAAAATATAAAATTTATTTATTATTCATTTTTTTTTATATATATATATATAT
>NW_023647094.1:0-7384 GCF_015228065.2 Penaeus monodon
CCCCGGGAACAATTGCCGACCTTTAAAACCCCCCCCTGGGAAATTCCCCCGCCCTGGGAGGGGCGCAAACCGCCCGCCCCTCGGATGAGGGGCCAAACACATTACCATTAACTAACCAGAGGCTTTGTTCGCCCCTGTCTCTGTGTCACTTGTATATTTTACCATTTTTTCCCCTTTTGTATCCATTTTGGTTTATTATTCGTCTGAAGAGGAACTCGTGAAAGTTCGAAACTTCGATGTATTTCAGCTTTTATTTGGGGCTGTTTCCCTTTTCATCTTTGTGTACACGTTATTTTGTTTGCGTTTGTGTTTAATATATTATATATATATATATAATATATTATATATATATAATATATATATATATATTAAAATTACACACAACACATCAGACAACCACACACACCCCACCACACACAAACACACAAACACCCCACACACACACACACCCCCAAAACACCACAGATATATATATATTAATATATAATAATATTATATATATATATATATATATATTATATATATTTATATATTATATATATATATATATAAATTTTATATATATATATATATATATATATAATTATATATATATATATATATATATATATATATATTAAAATTATAAATAAAATATATATATATATATATATATATAATTATATTAATTGTATTTTATATATATATATATATCTTTGGTGTTGTGTGGTGTGTGTGTGTGTGTGTGGTGTGTGTGTGTGGTGTGTGTGTGTGGGGTGGTGTGTCTGTATGTGTGTGTGTGTAAATTATATATTTATTATTATTATATAAAAATATATAAATTTTATATATAAAATTATTAAACACAAACGCAAAAAAATAACGTTACAAAAGTGAAAAGGGAAACACCCAAGTAAAAAGCTGAAACTACATCGTAACGTTTCGAACTCTTCCGAGTTCCTCTTCGACAAAATAAAAAAAAAATGGATAAAAGGAGAAAATTATGGTAAATATACTAGTGACACGAGACAGGACGCAAAGCCTCCTTTAGACAGGGGTAAGTGTTGGCCTCTCTCCGAGGGTCGGCGGTTCGCGCCCTCCGGGGCGCAGAAGTTCCCAATTGTCCCTGGGGGTTTTCTGCTGGGGCTGAGCCCACGGAGGGAAAGGACTGGGTTCACCGTCACACAACTGACACAGAATCGAGTTCGCATTAGTCGACACAGGCCAGGCTCCCCTTTATAATAGATGGATGGTTGCGCATCTACTATTTGATGTTTACTGTGTCTTATCTCTTTAGGGGTGTTTTTTGGGGATGTAGTGCCCCAGGTATGGCTGGGTGTTGGTGGTAAAGTGAGACCGGGGGACCGGGAAAGGCTCCCCAGTGGGCTAAGGCGGGCATCCTTGTGGTGCTGCTGCTTTTTATCTGCTCTGCTAGGGATTGGGGGAATGCTGATCTGGGTTCGGTCTGTGGGTTTCATACATTAGCGCTGTTGCCGAGGGAATGGGGGGACCCCGCGCCCAAAGAGGCGGCTGGCTGTGGACCTGATGTCCCCCACGGGAACTACCTGAACTCCATTTGGGGGGTCGTCTCACGGTACCCTCCTCCAGAGAGTGAGCAAAGCGAGCGAGCAAATCCCAAAACGTTCACCCCGTGGTCACCAGTATAGTAAATGGTGTTGGTCTCTACTTTTTGGGGTTTTCGGGTGTCTTATCTTTTTGGGGGGAGTGTTTTGTTTTTGGGTGTGATTCCCCCAGGTATGGCTGGATGTTGGTGTAAATCGAGATCAATGGGGGACCCGGGAAGGCTCCTCATGGGCAAAGGACTGAGCAGTCCTTGTGTGCTGCTGCTTTTTTGTCTGCTCTGCTGGGGGGGTCGGGAATGCTGATCTCGTTTCTACTAGCTATGAGATTTGCGGAGTTCTGGCTTCGCCCGGCCTTTCATTATGGCCGGGCCCTGTGTCAGCTTTTTTAGGGCTGTCTCATTTTTTCTCTGACACTGGGTGCTTACTGGGGTGGATTCCCACAGCGCTCCTGTAGCCGTGGGGAAAGCATCTCGCATAATCTCTTTACCAGCACGACGCTGTGTTCTGCGGGCTTTGTCTCGGGAATTGCGTGTGCACAAAATTCTCAAAGTAATGTAAAAGTGGGGCGTTCGGCTCCCACAATCCCCTGCAACACCTTCTTCACTTTCTGTTTTTTGTATATCTGCCTGACCAGGTAACCTAGGGCCATTCGTGCGAATACTTTAAAAGAGTCCCCAGTGTTTCATAGCCGGTGGCTCTGAGTACCGCGGGCCGGGGGGGGAGGATTTCGTTTCCTCCTGTAAACGCAGGAGGAAAGGGGGGTTAACTCGCCGTACCTTCCCCCTAAGTAATTTTTTCGGCTCTGATTTTTTATCATGGCTTTAGGGGGCATCCCCCTGAAATTTCGGTAGTCTGTCAGCAAGCCATTCCCTCGATCCCTATGTGGCGGGGAACCCTTTTATGAAAATTCTTCTACCCTGTGCAAAATCCTCTGTGAAGTGTGGGGATGTAGTCAGAAGGTAGTATTGTCATTGGGGGGCGCTGCGAGACAGTCAGGGTTTCCCCTTTGGAGTCTGTGTGTATGACCCGGCCCCTTCCCTCACGGATGCGGTCGTGCCCCCCATGAAGCAACCCCTCTGCCTGTAGTGGGAGGCGTTGTCTGTTACCCTCATGGATTTTTGGCATCCTTGCTGCACCGCGCCGCAGTGTGGGTAAAGGGTAAACCCGACCACGTGAATATGTTCTGCTGCCTGGGGGAGTATGGGTTGCTGACCCTCGGGGTTTTTCTCCCTTTTAGGCTGGGCTGAAATATTCATTTTTTTTGGTTGCCATCTCATGACCGAGAACTCTTGAGGTTTGTGCCCACGGGGAGCTTCAAAAACTAGGGTGGGGAGAGCCCCCATGCCCTTGAGAAGTGGTTCTTTGAGCTGATGGCGTATTAACACCCTGGCTGATGAGACGCCAGGAATTTTTGCAAACAGCTCTTTATCTTGTTCTAGGCATCTGACTTTTTCATGTCTTAGGCTCGTATTCCTGGGACCTGGATACCTTTGATAAGAATTGTGCCCCCATTAGATGATTCGTAGGCAGGGGAAAAGGGTTTTTCCCTCCGTAGAAGGTTGAGGATCTTCGCCCACCTTGGGGCCCCAAATGCCCCTGGCTGCTTTGTTTTGACTTCTCCATTGGGTCTTTTATTTTTTTTTAAATGCCAATCAGAGAAAGGAGAAAGTCTAAAGGGGCCTGACGTGTACATGAAGATTTTAGTACTCGTGTCTGCCCCTATGCGTCCTTCCATCATTGCTCTCATGACAGACTCTTGATTTGTTCATTCACCAGGGACGGGACCTCCTCTGGAGGGGTAGAGGTGCCCTGAACCCCCCCAAAGCTTTTCCCCTGGATTTCAACTTGTGCCTTAATTCTCTGTCCAGAGCCGGGTTTTGGGTTTGGGGCTGCGAGATCTTTAGTCCTGCCCCTAAAACACCCTCGGATACGGGGTCCAACAATGCTGGCTTTGTTTAGGCAGTATCTCCGTGGAGATGATAGCAAGATTTGTCTGCATAGGGGAAAGTCTTTCCCCCCTGGGAGGTTCATGTTTAGGGTGCCGGCATTATGTTTAAAGGGGCTGGAATGGAACCCTTTGCGTTCCTTCTCTAGTGGCATGTCCTTTTGAAAGGGGACCTTGGGCTTTGACTCGGCTGTTCTATTCCTAAAATGTCACCTATCCAAGCCCAAAAGTTACCTCTGATTCTTTTTTGGGTCAGGGTCTCCTGAAAGGATGGGGCTGCCCAAATTTAAAAACCTTCTCCAGGTCAAGGAATCTAACAGTTCCGTGCTTATTGTCTCAAGAGCGTGGCTATGCTGTGCGCTGTACCATGCCCCCCGGTGAACCCCTGAGGTGTTCATGCTGGGTCCCATTTTCCCTCAGAGTTTCAGTCCATCATCTCGGCCGTCTTGGCAGACAGCTGGGAAGAGATGGGGCGGGACTTCCCTGGCTCCTTTGGTTTGGGTGGGAACTATGGTAGCCCCCTTCCAAATCTGGGGTAGAGTGAAAGTTTCCCAGGGCTTGTTTACGAAATTGCAGGAATGCAAACTACCTCTAGTCCAAAGTGGGAAATGATGGGGGGCAAATCCCGTCGAACCCGGGGCTGTGTTCAACTGGCTTTAAAATTATTTCTTGTTCCCTCAAAAAAAACAATGTTTATTTATCGGGTTCGGGTGCCCTTTCTCTAAAAAATTAGCAAATCTGTCTGGTTTTAGGGGTTCTTGTCTTGCCTTTTCGGGTGGCAGGCTTTGCTACTTGTTCTTGCAAGAACCATGCCCTCTGTTTTGCCTCTAACTGGGGTCATGGGGCTGCATCTCGGGGGTCAGCGGCTGTACCGCTTGACCCTTGCCATAAATCTAGAGGGGTTTTTGTTGGTCGAAGGACTCGCACCTTCCTGCCCCTTTTTTCCCGCCCGACTCTGCTGGGAGTTTTTTTTGGCACCCTGACCCCCCTTTGGGGGGCTAGGTTTTTCGGGGTTTTTTTTGCCTTTTTGGGAAAAGTTTTCAGCCTATTTACCCCGTGGTTGACCCCCCTAATCTCATCGTTAAAGTACCAGGCGTCTTTTGACTCTTGGACCAAGGCCGATTTTGGGTATGGGCGGTGAGGCTGCCTTATCAATGGCATTTACAAGTCTGGGTTTTTAGCACTTTCCCATTTTCACTTTGTGTGGGTTCTTGCTTTCGGGGCAGGGGCCCCAGCCCAAGCCCGCCTTGCCTTGTCTGTTTTTCCCTCTTGGGGTTCGGGGCGTGGGATTTCGGCTGGGCCATATCCATGAGGGTATTATAGTGCCGGGAATGGTCACTATGATGGTCTCATCGACCCCCCAGCCCAAACCTCTCCACCAGAAAATTTCAGTGGGCCCGGGGGAGTCTAGGGCCCCTCCCTGAATGCGTTGACTCTTGGTTATTGAGGAGGATGGCACTCCTTGTGGAGAAACCATAGATGTTCCACTGCAGAATGCTTAATTTTCGTGCCATGATGTTACTAGTTTTTTAGTTACTCAGAGCTTGTCGTATTCGAAATTTACTGTCTTTGGGGTCTGACTTCCTTGTGAAGTCCCGCGGGTTTTTAGGGGGGCCCTTTAGCTGTCAGGCTATCCCTGGGTCCACTGGGGGGGGGGGAACCTTTTGGGAGCTCTACTTTGTTATTTGGCTCTTTTCTGTCCGGGGTTTTTTTGTGCATTTTTTCTTTTCTGGCCTTTTCCTGGGCAAGGTCACTTGTTCTGATTCTGGCTCTGGCACTGAATCGCCCGGTTAGGCTCTGCCTGTGGGGGCATGGCCTGGGTTTTGGGGGGGAAAGGGGGGGCTCGTCCGGGGGGAGGGTGAGGATGGGCTGTTTGGCCCTTTTCCCCGATTCCTTCCCAAGGGCTGGGGACATCTTGGTCATGCCGTCGGGGGACTGAACTGCCTTTTAGGCCTCTTTGTCGTCCTTTCAAAACTGTGGGCCTGCTTGCTACAGCAGTCAAAAGATGACATGTCCCCCTCATGAGGAGGAGGTCCCCTTTCTCTTGGGTAGACTTTGTGGTGCCGTTTGAACCTTTATTCCTGTGGTTCTTCTGCACTCCTGTTTGTCGGAGATCTCCGGTTTCGGCTGAGTACCCCAACCTCTACCCTTGACTGGGAACTGGGTACTACACCTTCGAAAGTACTGCCGATCCCTTCGGTGTTTCAAAAAGAAAGGACCCCAGGCTACTGCCACCAAACCTAATTAGTGTTTGTAGCAAGGCACACAAAATCGAGGTGTCTTAAGCTTTCGAGGAAAGCGGGCACAAAAAGCCCAAAAGTCCCAATGTGCCAAAAGGCATCACGCCTGGGGGCATGGCTTCTCTGTCTGTCAGGGGACCGGAAAAATGCCAAGAGTCAGGCAGGAAAGTGGCTGGAAAGGTTGAGCCTTTGACCACCATACCCCCTCTCAAGTTATGGGAACGGGTCAAGCGAGCTTTCCATGCTGACCCCGGTGCCGCACCATGACCCCCAGTTAAGGCGAAAAGACTGGCGCCGAGTTCTCTGCGAGAACAAGTACAACAGCCTGCACCGAAATGAGGGCAAAACAGAAAACCCCACAACCAGAAGACTTGCTCATATTAAGAAAGGGGGAGCCGAACCCCATAACTCAGACATTATCTTTTCTCTGAGGGGAACAAAATACAAAAAAGCCGTTGTAAACACCCCGGTTCGGGCAGGATCTTGCACCCCCTCATTTCCACCTAGACTAGTAGGTGAGCTTGCTTCCTGCACTCGTCAAAAAGTCTGGGGGAAAATTTCACTCTACCCCAGATTTTGGAAGGGCTACCATAGTTCCATCCCTAAACCAAAGAAGTACCGCCCCATCTCTCTCATTGAGTCTAATTAATGTTGTTGTTAGATTTATTCTTTTTGTATAAGTTAAAACAATATTGATTCCATGTATCTTTGACTTTTTTTCCCATCACAAAAAACGAGTCCATCTTCAGTTTTGATAGTGTCCATTGTAGGGTTTTAAAATTTTCGTGTAATGTTTCGTACTCCTTGGTAAAATTCTTTAGTTGCCTTATTGATAGAACAATTTTTAATTCTCTGGCAATGTTCATTTAAAAATTTTTCCTTATCTCGTCGCAATAATAATTTTAGGCATCTTCTTGTTTCAATTTCACTTAGCGTTTTTTTCAGATATCCAGGGGAATTTGTCCTTTTGGTTTTGGCTATAGTTTCTTAAGCAGTGCTCAGCAGGAGTTCTTTTCCTTCTTCCTACAACTCATTTGGTGTTTTATCGTCTTCACATTGATTGAGCAATTCATAATTTTTTTGACACTGTAATTCTGTAATTGTTGTCAAAAGTTTTGTAGTCGAGCTTTAGAGGTATTTTGAAAGTCGATAGTTAGTTTTGTTGTACACCAGGTCTTCTCTGGGTTTTTTATACAACTTTTCCATTTCTGGTTCAACACAATGTAGTAATTTTGGTTGCGTGTTTTTTTTGATATTATATATATATATATTATATATATATATATAGTATATATTATATATATATATATATATTTTATATATATATGTGTTGCGTGTGTGTGTGTGTTGCGAGAGTGTGTGTTTTTGTTGTGTGTGTGTGTTGTGTGTGTGGTTGTGTGTGTGGGAATATATATATATATATATTAATATATATATAGATAATATATATATATATATAATATATATATATATATTAAAATGTGTGTGTGTGTGTATGTGCACATATAATTTTAATATTATATATAATTTTTATTAATATATATTATATATATATATATATTATAATATAATATTTTATTTTATATATTTTTTATTTTTTATATATATATAATATATTAAATATATAATAAAATATA
>NW_023647095.1:0-35043 GCF_015228065.2 Penaeus monodon
GCCGATGCCTAACCTTTTATCTATCATCAATATAGTGTATATACATACAATCTATCTATCATCATATCTATATCTCTCTCTCTCTCTCTATACATATATTATATATATATATATATATATATATATATAATATATATTATATATATATTATATGTGTGTGTGTGTGTGTTGTGTGTGTGTGGTGTGTGTGTGTGTGTGTGTGTGTGTGTGTGTGTGTATGTGTGTGTGTGTGTGTGGATATAAATGAATATATATATATATTATATATATATAATATATATATATATATTATATATATATTATTACTATATTTTTATATACTATATATATATCTATATATATATATATATTAATTATATATATATATCTATATATATATATATGTGTGTGTGTGTGTGTGTGTGTGTGTGTGTGTGTGTGTGGTGTGTGTGTGTGTGTAATAAACATATGTTTTTTTCATCCTTGTGTAAATATTAAAAGTTGATTAAAGCTACTATATCTCCCTAACTTACTTAATTTTTAATTAATAAGAACGGGTGTGTCTGTTAGGAGTGATGAGAGTGCAGATGGCGTCCATTTCTCCTCTGTAGCTTTCTTCATAGTAGCGTTGATCCTACGCTGACGGACACTGACAATGGATAATAAGCGTAAAGTTTTCCGAGTCTACATAGACATAATATTTGCAAATGGTTTCCTCTGAAATGCAATCGTTTACCAATGTCGCAAAAAACATTTAAAGGAAAAGATCGGGAAATAAAACACTAACCAGAGGGTTTAAGGAGGATTCTCTCTCTCTTCTCTCTCTCTCTCTCTCTCTCTCTCTCTCTCTCTTCTCTCTCTCTCCTCTCTCTCTCTCTCTCTCTCTCTCTCTCTTTCTATGTCTGTTTTCATTATATATATAATATATATATATATATATCTATATATATATATATATATATATATATATATATATATATATATATATCTTTTGTCTTCTCTCATTTTTCTCTTTATAGGTAAACAATAATATTTATCTTCTGCCTCACCTTTCCCGTCTTCTGTATTCACTCTTCTGTATACTCTCTCTTTCTCTTCTGTTCTGTTCTGTTCTGGTCTGTTCTGTTCTGCCTCTGTTCTCTCTCTCCTCTTACCTCCTACCTCCTACCTCTTACCTCTTACCTCTCACCTCGCACCTATCTCCTCTCCACTCTCTCTCTTGTAGTGACTCCCAACACTCAGCAAGATATATCTTTACTGTGAAATCATTTAATATCTTAGAATTTCTTATCATGCACATGACTTAAGTTATATCTGTCACCACGAGACATTCATGTCTCGAACGATTAGGGAGTCTGCTTTTTTGCTCTTTGGATGCTTTGGTTAGTATCAGAGGGATCAGACAAACCCAACCGTCGAATTATTAGATTTATTGAGTAAGATACGAAGAGAACCATGCGTGCGACATGCGTCAGATATATGACGTGACAAATGACACAGAACACTAACGTGTAAAACAAAAAAAAAAAAAAATGAAATAAGACGAGAATACAAACAACAAACTTTCACAAACATAGTAACACTACAAAAACATTAAATGTAAAACACATAACACATAACACGTGACGCTGAACACGTGGAACTGAACAAATACGTAACACGTGACACGGAACAAACACATAACGCATAACAATAAACACGTGGAACTGAACAAATACGTAACAGGTGACACTGAACAAACACATAACGCGTGGGAATGAACAAATACGTGACACGTGATACTGAATAAAACGTAACACGTGGCACTGAACAAAAACGTGATACGTGACACTGAACAAAAACGTAACACGTAAAACTGAACAAACACGTAATACTTAACATATAACTGTAAGCACTGAACAAACACGTGTCATAACGCCCATTAACCGCAACACTAAACACACTTCAGCTACACTAACCTACGAAAAAGATAGACTGGACTAACTACACTACATTGGTGTACCGGAATGCAGAGGATAAATCACGAGCACATATGGGGCCGTGGTACATAGCCTGTGGGGGTATAGCAACCGGCGGGGGGAGAAAGTCAGCTCCTGCTTTCACCCGCCTCCTCCAGAAGCCTATCTGCGAAAGGTCCTGCGAAGGTGCATTAGGTATGCCTGAACGTCTTTAAGACGAGCGAAGACGGTCGTTCGCTCGTTTGCGTGGAGAGAATGGTATCCCGCGGGGACGGGGGTACCAAAAGCATGGCGTCGCACAGTGGTGGGACGTTGTGCCTCTCTCTCGATTTCTGATATCAAGACGCGAGATACGAACAGAGTTGTACTGTAACCGCCAGCGAAAGACCCTCAGTTTCACTTACTGTGTCTGCAGTCAAGATACTCCAGTCTTGCAATTCTGGAGAGAAAAGTTGGCTGGTACTGGACCACGAGACATCCACTGTATCTTCACGTGAGACGAATGTTTTCATCGATCTCAGCGAGGGGCACCGTAGAAGACAAAGTCCCTGTTATAGTTCGCCCGATCCTCCGAACTAATGTGACCTCCCTCTGCTTCCGTTCGTCTGTCCTCACCGCGTTGCCTCTCCTCTCTCTTTTTATACTATAGTAGATGAATGGTTGCGCATCTACTATTTGGGTTACTGGTGTCTTATCTCTTTGGGGAGTGTTTGTTGTGGGTGTGAGTGCCCACAGGTATGGCTGGGTGTTGATGGTGAAATCGGAGATCAACGGGGGAGCCGGCAGGCTTCCCAGTCGGCTAAGGACTGGGCAGTCCTTGTGGTCCTGCTGCTGTTGGTTGCTTGCTAGAGGATCGGGGAATGCTGATCCAACACAATACAATACAATAAAATAACAGGTAAAGGAGGGGGAAGCAATGGAAGAGTGGGGGGAGGAGAAGGTGAAGCTGTGGAAGTTGAAGGAAGCGGGAGATTGAAAGGAGTGGGGCGAAACCCCTTGCATGTCTTTGTTTTTGTTTTGTTTTGTCATGTCTGGGCCTTAGTTAAAGTGGCAGTTGACAAATCTTGAAATGGATTGCCACTACAACTGTGATTTAAGAACAAAGTATCTTATTTTGTTTTATGAGTTTTAGTCTTTTTGTTTTGTTTTATATTTATTAACTTACTGAACACAAACTAAAGCATAAAAAACGAGAGAACGATGTTTAGGATTATTTAGGTATTTTATATTTTTTTATTTGTTTTACGTTATTGCTAAGAGAAACAAAAGAAACAAGGGAACGAGCTATTTATTGATTTTCTAGTTTCTATTTGTTTATTTATTTACTTTTTTATATTGTTATTATTTTTTTTTATTCGGTAACTAAGGCATCAGTGAACTAAAACAAACAAGAACTAGACATGGTATAATGAATGATGCCGGGGAATTGAGCTAGATAGATGTAAAGAAGAACACTGGGTGGTGGTGAGGTGGATAAATGAATAATGTGGGTGATAAACAAGGTGGTAAACAAGGTGGTAGTCATGGTTAAATCAGTTAATTAATTGCGGAGGACGAGTCAGGCGATGTGTTTTGTCATCTTAGGGTTATTGAAGGCTATGACAACTAGGTCTGACGGTTGCAAGAGGGGGGATTCTAAGGTAGAGCAGGTGTGAGCATAATATATATATATACAAAGGTGGTTGAAATAAGACAAAGAGAAACGAACAAAAGCAGAAATGGAATGGAATAGCAAACAAAATAACGAGTTGGCAAGACAATATAGTGAAAAGAAGGGTAATTGAACAAATAAATAAAGAACAGTATCATAGTTGGAACACAACAAATCAAGGTGAGTGTATAAATAAATAAATGGAGATCTGATAGAAATTTAAAGTGGAATCAAAGAAAAGAGGCTCTGTTTTTTTTTTTTTTTTTTTTTTTTTTTTTGGGGGGGGTATTTTTTTCTCCCTTTTCCTTTAGAACATCCCCCCCTCTCGTCCTCTGCTGCATGTCTGTCTTATGCAATTGACGAATCGCTCCCTCCAGGCAATCAATCAGAGCCCCGTAGAAATTTTGTAAGATTTCAGTCCTTGAAATTTCTCCTTTTATAATTCGTCGCGCTGACCCCCGCCCACTAGGCGGGAAAAGGTCCACCGTGTTACATACATAATAAAAGGGGAAAAAAGCCCCGTTCCCGGGGGGGAAAAAGAAGGGGGGAAAGGGGGGAAGGCCCAAAGGGGGGGGGTCAAAAGATGATTTAGTAAGAGAGAGAGGTGTAGGGTTTTCCCCAAACGTGAAAAAAAAGGGGGGGCATAGCAAAGGGGAGGGAAAAGGAGGATAAGGGCTGGTAAGGTCGGCCTGCCCATCTGCGTTTGCCCCGCCCCGGCATAAAGTGCGCGTTTGGCGTGAGGAGGGTGAGCCAGTGCCTCACCGGGCGTCTCTTTCCCGGGGGCCGGGGGTCGCGCTCGGCTAACGAGGGAGTGGGAAGGTAAAGGCAGCCTGCCAGGCGCCATGGTGGCGCCACCGCGCACGGACTTCTCGCCAATGGTAGGGGTTGGTCCCTCGTCAAACCTCGGGGCTGCGGGGGGAAAAATGGGGGTGAGATCGCGAGTCAGAGGCTATTCCCTTGCCCGGTCGATCAGAGGTTTTCCCCCTGTAGGTGGCAGGGTTTCTAAGGAGATAGCCTGGCGACTCACCACGTTTGGATTTCAAACTGGCCTGCTGCGCGTTATCACTCCTTACGACAAGGGAGCCGTAGTCATTGGGTTTTTTGGTTTTGGGGGAAGTTCTGGCTTGGCCCCGGCCTGTGTCAGCTTTTTATGGGTTCTTTTAGTTCTCTGACACTCGGTACTTCCCGTGCCGGGGGATTGGCGCGGGCGTATGTGCCGTGGTGTAAGATCTCGCAAAAAACTCTTTACCAGCACGACAGCTGTTTCTGCGGGCCTTTGTCTCGGAAATTGGGTTTGTGCACAAAATTCTTAAGTAGTACGAGTGTGGCGTTTGGCTCCCCGAATGCATAAACCCCTCTCTTCACGTTCTTGTTTGCTGATCTGCTGAAATTTGGAAACCTAGGGGCATTCTGTACGAATGACTTCGGTACCTTTTTGTTTTTTTCAGAGAGTGCCATGGTTTTTAGCGGGGCTCTGAGTATCAGGGCCGAGGGGGAGGATCTCTTTTCCCTCCGTGAAGCTGCAGGGGGAAGGAGGTTGCCACACCTACATTCTTCCAAGTAATTTTAGGGGAAGGGGGGCAAACCCTCCCAAATTTCGCTAGTCTGTCAGAAAGCTCATTCCCTTGACCCCATTGGGGCTGGGAACAGTTTATGATAATTTTTTAAAAGTGCAAGAATCCTCTGTGCCAGTGTGAGGTAGCAGTCAGAAGGTAGATATTGTCTTTGGGGGTGAGCACTGCTGAAGACAGTTGGGGCTCTTTGGAGTTATAGTATGACCCGTGTCCTTCCCTAAGACACGTGGTCGGCCCCCCATGATGGCAACTGCCTCCTGTAGTGAGGAGGCGTTTTTTTCCCCTATGGATTTTGTGGCACCCCTTGCGGCGCTGCATATGGGTAAAGGATCGCCGATCCATCGGTAGATTTCCTGCTCCCGGAGGATGGTTCAAGCCCCTTTGGGGTTTCTCCCTTTGGAGGGGGGGTATTTAATTCTTTTTGGTTCCATCTCATGCCCGGAACTCTATCGAGTTTGTGCCCAAAGGGGAGCTTCGACAAAGTCAGGGTGGGGGGAGTCCATGCCTTTGGCAAAAGGGGTTTCCCTTGAGTTGATGGCGTATTAACACCCAGTGTATGGACAGCCAGGATGTTTGAAAACAGCCTTTATTTTGTTCTAGGCGTCGACTATTTTTAGTCTTAGGCTTGACCCTGGGACCCGGGGATGACCTTCGATAGAATTGTGTCCCCATTAGTCGTTTCGGGGAGGTCAGGGGAAAGGGCTTGCCTTCATAGGAGTTGAGGCCCTTTCGCCCCCTGGGGGCTCTTTTTTGGACTGTCTCCGGTTGGTCTTTTATTTTTTCTTAATGCCAATCAGAGAAAGGGGAGGCATAGTCTAAAAGGGGCCGCAGGTATCCTGAACCCACCCCCAAGTCCATCCCCGGGATTTTCGACTTTACCTTGAACTCTCTTGCCCTCAGAGCCATGGCTTGGGATTTGGCTGCAGAGATCTTTAGTCTGCCCTCAACTTCCCTCGGATCGAGGCCACGCTGGTTTTTATTTAGGCAGTATGCCCAGGGGAGATGATAGCAAGATCGTCGCATAGGATGATCTTCACCCACGTGGGTTTATGTTGGGTACAGGACATTAATGTGTTAAAGAGGGCTGGGGGAAAACCCACCCTGTGGTGTTCCTTTCTTAGGGGCATGTGCGGATGGGGCCCTTGGAATTTTGACCCTGGGTGTTTATTCCAAAAGTAGTCACCTATCCAACCCAAAGAGTTACCTCTTTTTCTTTTGGATCAGGCTCTCCTGAATGACAAGGGGCTTGAAAAATTCAAAAGCCTTTCCAGTAAGGGAATAGTACCAGATTGCCCTGCTTTTGTGCCAAGAGCGTGCTATGCTGTGCGCTGTGCTCAGACCTGGTAACCCTGGGGAGGTGTTTATATGGGGGCGCTTTTTCCCCTGGGAGCGGTTCAGTACCACCCCCCCGCCGTCTTCGCTGGGAGAGGAGGGGCGGTATTTCCCCCTGGCTTCTTGCTTTAGGGAGGGGAAAACTATGGTAGTCCCCCCCAAACTCTGGGGTAGAGGGAATTTTTCCCAGGACTTTTTGAGAGTTTCAGGAAGCAGCTCCCCTATAGTCCCAGGTGGGAAAGAGGGTCTACGAAAATTTTACGGGTTGGGCTCCCTTTTCTGATATGAGCAAGTCTTTTGGTGTAGGCTTTTTTTGTTTGACCCATTCGGTGGCAGGTGTTGACTTTTTCTCTGAGGGTTCAGGTGCGTGATCTCGGGGCTGAGTGGCTGGTGTTGCTTGACCCGTTGCATAGCTCTGAGAGGGTGGTTTTGGTGGTAGAAGGGCTCACACCTTTTCCACCCCATTTTTTCTGCCTGACTCTGCTGGTAGTTTTCCTTGGCATCCCTGACAGCCCCTTTAGGAGGGTGGTTGGCAGGGGTTTTCCCCTTTGGGAAATATTTGGGCACAATTTTCCCGTGGTTGCCTCCCTAATCTCGTCTTTAAAGTCCCAAGCGTCTTTGTGACTGGCCCCGGGCCCGGGTTTTTGGGGAAAATGGTCAGGAGGCCCCTCACAAGGGCATTTATAAGTCGGGTTGTCACTTCCACTTTTTCACTTTGTGGGGGGTTTTTGCTTCTCAGACAGGGGCCCAAAGGCGTTTGAAACGCCTCCCAGTTGGGCCCTTGTCTGTTTCCATTTTTAGTTTCGGTATTGCATTTCGGCTGGGCCACTATCCATGAGGGTTTTTTTGTGCCGTAATTTTTCATTTATGCGGTTCATTACGCGTCAGCCTCCCCCCCACCAAGTGCAGGGGAAAGGGTGAGGTCTAGGACCCCTCCCTTTTACAGCGTTGGCTTTTGGGTTTATTGAGGAGAGCAAATGGGGAATGTCTCAAGCATGTTGGTTGTGATGGCCCCCCGCACCCGGGGCCCAGCAGGGAGCCAGAAAGGAGGGTGTGCGTTGGTCTCCCCCTTGATCACTCGGCTGTGCTGCAGAAGCACGCCCTGGCTGAGCCCAAGGTACGACAGTGGGGGCCAGCTGTCACTTTGTAAAATTTTGGGGGGCCCCCGGCCGGGAAAATCATGAGGGCAAGAGATTCAACATCTCCACGTGGGGGTTGCATCAGCTATTGGGGAGCAGGGAATTTTTTGCTCTAAAAAAAGGGTGATCTTCCCCTCAGCACGTGGCAGCATGAAGAAATGACCCCCAAGAAGCAACGGTTCCAATGTTAATGTCTCCTGGAGCATGAAAATATCATGTCCTTGATCGCATATTGTGGAGGAGGGCCCCTTGTGGAAAAACCCTAGATGTTCCACTGCAGAATGTTTAGATTGGTCCATATGTTACTAGAGATAGTTACATAGGGGACATCGTTGTATTCGGTTTACTAGTTTCGGAGTTGACAACCCCTTTTCAAAGTCCTCGTGGTTAGGGGTCTTTTTCGGCTGTCGGCTATCCCTGGGTCCCTGGGGGGTGGAGAGCCTTGGAAAGCTCTGCCCTTTGTGTATTGCCTGGCTTTTTTCTGGCTTGGCACTAAAAGCCTGGTTAGGTTCTGCCGGGGGCAGGGCTTGGGTTGGAGTGGGGCGGGGATCTCGTCCCGGGGTTGGGGTGGGGGGATTTCCCAGTTCCCTTCCCCTTTAGGACTTGCAGTCTTGGTCAATGCCCCTATGGCAAAACCGCGACGCCTTCTCGGCTCTTCACCGTCTTTTCCCAAAGGGTGTTTCCACTGCTGTGACACAGCATCGCGGGGTTGAATGTCCCCCTCTGAGGAGGAGGTCTTTGCTCTTGGGGGAGGACTTTTTGTTTTCTGTTTGAATTTTATTCCCGGGTTCTTCTGCACTTGCTCATTTTGGGGAACTCCCGTTTGTCGGGATCTCCGGTTTTTAGTGGGGGGGGGCTTCCCTTTTTTTTAAGGTCGGGAGGCCTTTCACTTTTATTTTTCCCCCAGAATAGGTGTCTGGGGGGCGGGGAAAAAAAGTCTGGTCCTTCTTAGCAACCTCTAACGCTTGAGGGCCGCCTCTTTCCTGACGAACAAGCCAGGCTCCAGCATGATGCCTCTTGGCACAGTTTGGGGGCATTTTTGGGTGTTTTTGTCCCTCTTTCGTCTTTTTTACGCCTTAATGCCACCCCGGTGTTGTGTGCCTTGCTACAGACACCACATTTTGGCTGGCTGTGCAGTAGCCGGTGGGGTTCCATATTTTTCACTTAAAACCCCCGGAGTGGATTAGGCACGACGTTTTGAAGTTTTTTAGGTACCCAGTTACCCCGATAAGGGTAGAGGTTGGGTACCTTTCATGGTCACCACGACTTGCCCGGTTGGAGTCTTCCCCCTTCGACATTCGGGAAGCCCCACGCCGTGGGTGTGATGCAAACACCCCCAAACATCGAGACTGGAAGCCAAATAAAAACCATTTTTAACATCTTTTTTCCTTGGGGTTTCAGGGGAGGCTCACTTTTTCCCCTAAACTTTTGCTCTTCGTTTCCGCAGGAAAAAAAAAAGGGAGTTGTCTTTGGGGAGATGATCATTCCCGATCTCGCACAACCCCGGGTCGACAACATTTTTCATTGGCTCTTTAATGCCCTGACCCTTTTGGTAGGGATTGCGAACCTTTGGGTTTGACTGGCACTTTGAATTGGGGGGAAACACCTTTGGGGGTCCAGACTCTCCCTCAGAGTCTGTTTCCGGCCTCCGGGTTTGGGGCTTTACATGAGGGACCAGTGTTTTGGTGGTTAGTGGTGCTCCCGTTTCGTCAGGTCGTTGAAGGGACCGAGACTTCTTGGCCTGGGGTAACCTGGGGGGGCCAGCCGAGAGTCTCTGTTGGACAATCTGGTGGACACTATTTTAACATGGGTTTTTTTGTTTGTCCACCCTCTGGCAGCAGGGTGACGGTCTCCTGTGCTCGGGGTTTTTTTTTGCCCACCCGAGGCCGTATGGCTTTAGGGTGGTGCCCTGGTCTGGGGCCTTGCGGGTCGTCAACATTTGCATTGTTGTGTTTTTTTTTGTTTTTTTTTTCCATGTATTTGGGGCAGTGCTTCTCCAATCACGCCCCCACCCCCCCACGGGGCCCCAAAAAGGGGGAAGGTTTTTAGAACCATGTCAAAAAGCAAAAGGGGTGATGAGTGGATACGCAGCCATTAGCCGTTGCATCAGAACTCACGGACAGGTATACCAAAGGCAGATGACTGCTTGATTCCCTTGCCTTCCTGACCCGGCCCGGATCAGGGCCCTGTCTTGCTAAGTAGAGGACCCAAAGAAGTGTGTTCTAGCCCCCAGTGCGTTCATTTACGGCTCGCTCAACCTCCAGGACTCCCTTTTCCCCGGGCACAGGCTGCCACGCACGGCAAAGCATGGGTAGGTGTGAACCCCCGGGGGGAGAACCCGAGGGGGTGCCTTTTCCCCCCAGGACATCATTGTTGGGAAAAATTTTGCTCCTCCCTCAGTGAGGAAGGGAGCTCTTTCATTTTTCCCGGCGTTCCTCTCCATCCCTGAGAGGGGCCTGTACCTTTTTTCAAAAATAATCCCTCTTCTGAAACATCCAAAGACTGTTTCACCTCAGTGAATGAAAAGTGGGGTCCTGCACCTGTTCCGTAAGTCCTTCTCCCCCTTTAAACAGCCAAAACCCCAGACTATTTATCATAGTGGGGGGGGGAAGTTTAAATTTCTTCCGGCAAACGGGGAAATTTGTGTTCTGTCTAGCGCAGCTATTTAGACAGAGGGAGGCTGGGGAGGGGCTCTTTTTACTTTTTTTAGGCGTTCCCCCCTCCACCCCAGAGGGACCCGTACCTTTTTTCAAAGGGAACCTCGTTCTGAACTCCCAAAAACTGTTTACCCCCATAAGAGAAGAGGGGGCCCGCACCTGTTCCAGTAATTCCCTTATCCCCCCTGAAACAGCCAACCACAGAATTTCATACAGTGAGGGGAGAAGCTAAATTTTTTCCGGCACTTCCCATCACAGGGGGGCGGGAAGTTTGTTTGTCTAGCCCATCGTTCCTTGCGAAAAGAGAGAGTGGCAACATCAGATGGTCTGCCAGACCAGCTCTAGCAATGAAAAGGCAACAATCTATGCACACCGTAAGGAGCCTCTAAGGCCCCCCGGGCCACCCTTCCCCTGCGGGAGGGTTAAAAGGGCTGCCCACGTCCGAGACACGCCCGAAAAGGGGGGGCCAGTTCACCAGAAGGGGGCACAGGTTTCCTAATACCGGAAAAATTCGTATAGGAAAAATAGGCGAGGGCACGAAGCTACCGCACAGCAAAACCCCAGCTCGTGGCAGCAAACGGGGGGAGTCACGTCCGATAACACGTAAGAGCATGCATTGGGGGCCCGGGGGCGGTCCCCTTCTTTAATCCGCCCCTGCAAAAACCTCGAGAGAGAGTTTCTTTTGGCTTTTCTGCTTGGCGCCCCGTGCGCCCCGCGAGCGCCTTTGCCGGGTTTCGGTCCCCCCTCCCCTGAATCGCCCAAGTAAGGCCCCATTTACCGCAGGGAGAGAAGAGAGGAGTCCTTTAAGGTCGTTCTCGTGCCCCCTGGGAAGGAGGAAGAGGGAGAGGAAGAGTTATAAGGAGGAATAGGGCTCTCTTGGGAGGAAGTTTGTTTATTGTGAGATTTTTTAAAAGATTGTTTAAAAGGTAAACAACCACCTAAAAAAAAAAAAAAAAAAAAAAAGTTACACTAAAACACGAACTAAAAACAAAACGAGAAAATTAAGAAAATTAAAAAACAAAAGCAACACAAACGTAAGAAAAGTAAAAAGCTTGAAAAAGTCGATAGAAAATCGGAGCTCAATATCCGCGCTCGCGAGACCCGGCAACAATCGCGCCTAGGCGCTATTTGCCGAGCCGCGGGGAGCGCGGTTGCCATGTTTATAGTAAAAAGTGTCGAAGCTAACTTAATTTTATTTACTTTAAAAACTTTGAAAATATTAAAAACGAACGCAACAAGGGAGGGAGGGTGAAAGACGTGAGGGAAGTATGAGAAAGGTCACAGAGAAGAAGAACTGGCTCCTGTTCCTCATCCCAATGCAGCGAAAAGAGATCCTTCTTCCGAGGAGAGAAGCGTTTTTCCGGTCTATCCGGTCGGGCAATCAAAACGAAGTTTGTCGAGTTTTTACATACCATCCTGCGCCATACAAGATTTAGAGGAAGCACGGATGCTCTTTCTCATGTAATCGTGATGACGACACAAATTCGTCCCAGTCTACACTGTAGATCCATCTGAGTGCTTTATTCTGGATGACCTGTAGTTTGCGTTTGTTTGTATGTCCTGCGAATGTGAGTGTAAGTGGGGCGTAAGTGAGGAGTGGGTGTATGATGGCTTTGAACAGGTGCAGTTTCGTGCATGGGGCCGCATATCTGAATCGTTGAAGGATTGTGAAGCTCTTGTTAGCCAAGATGGCATTTTTAGAAGTGTGATAATGAAAACGTAACATATAATATAAAGAGCGTGTTATTTGTGAGGTGCTTGTAGTCTGTCGAAAAAGTTTAGGTATACTGGATCGTAAGGAGGGTTGTGTTTTGGGTTTAAAAAGAGAACTTTTGTGTTTGTTGCATTAGTTTTGATAAGCCATTTGTGCTCCCATCTCGAGACGGTGTCAAGTTCGTCGTTGATTCGTCGGACAACACCAGCGAGCGAATCATGTCTAGCTAAATGAGGACAATCGTCAGCGTAAAGAAGCGTCAATGAATCGGGAAATGTGGGGTCAGGGAGGTTGTTTGTTTATAATATGTATAATATGCTGCCTTGAGGTACACCTGCGTGCATGTGAATGGTGTCTGAAATCTTACCTTTAAATTTAAGCTTTAATTTACGGTCATCCAAGAAGCTGCATAGCATCTTCTTGGTGCACGAGGGAAAAATTTAATTTTGTGCACAGTTTGTACTTCAAGCCTGCATGCCAGACCGTGTCGAAGGCTCGCTCCATGTCTTTGGTTACAAGAACCGTCTTTAGTCGTCTGTCTTTGTTGTTAAGGCAGTAGTTAGTCAGTATGTTCAGTGCGTCATTTGTCGAGCGGTAAGAGCGAAAGCCGAATTGTTTGGAAGAGAGTAGGTCATGGTCGTCGAGATACCGCCTAGTCGGGAATTTATTATTTTCTCGAAAATTTTACCCAATGCCTTTAGTAAACTAATTGAGCGGTAATTCTAGGGATAAGGGCCACTAAAGCAGTTTTGAAGGGTGAGGGATAGTAGCCAGAGGCAAGAGAAGTGTTATATAAGTAAGTCATAGCTCGTAAAACGTTGTCAGGGAGATGAATGAGTGCGTCACGTCCGATCTGAGAGGAGCCCGAAGCCTTTCAAGGAAACCTCACTGTTATTTGTTTAACCTCCTCCAGCGAGAGTTTGTTATTTGTTTAACCTCCTCCAGCGAGATGGGGGCACGGAGTTCGCATGTGTCGTCCAGATTATCCAGGTGGATAATCTGCTCTGGTGCTGTTTCTATCCTGTGGTCTTGGCTCCGGTTGATGATTGATTAAAAATGTTCATTAAAAAAGGTCAGGTTCGTGAGGATAGAAAACAGTTTGCCAGTGATCGAGAAAAATTTTAATAACCTCCACGAGATCTGAAATTTGATTATTGTCCTTGAGGAGGAGAGTGAAAGGAGGGAAATTCCTACCTTTTAATTGCCTATTGATTGCCAAAATACCGTGAGTGCGAACTCTCATTGATTCTATTTTTTAAATTAAATTTTGCCAATTAATTTTGCGGTCATTATCAAAACTATTTATGACATGATTCCTAAAGATAGTGAGGTCCCACCGAACTCGGTGTAGGTGATTTAGATTTTGAAGAAAACGATTCCTGTTGCAGGTCAGGAGACGCTTGGTTCTCTCGCTAGGATGGAATGAATAATTTGCGGATCTTAAAGCGCTCTCGCGGGATGACGTGGCGCATTGCTGCTGAAATCCATGCGAAAAGATGAGCCAATGCCTATCTATTTCGAGAATATTTTCTCCTTCAAGGTTGAAATTAAAATCTTTTTGAAAGGTAAGATTTAAAGTCGTCCCAGTCTGCTGTTTTGTACCTGAATGATGTGTTTCTTTGTTCTGTATAGGTGTGGTATAAAGTTTTAAGATGATGAGTAAGTGGTCTGAACCGAAGGTCGGGCCGGGTTGTAAGTGTATGTGGTAGGGGAATGCTGCTCTTTTCTCGAAAACGAGATCAGGGCGGCCCTTCCCTCTCGAGGTGTATGATGTGAAGAAGTCGGGTCTGATGTAATGTAGTCTTTTTGTTTCGAAAATAGACAAGAGGTGTCTACCGTGTGCATTGGTTAAATGATGCATGTGTTGCGTTAACATCACCGGCAAAGAAGACTGGGAGATATTGTAATTAAATATTTTATTAAAGTCATGAATAGGCAAATTTGAATGAGGTTGATATTGGCAGTAGCTATCATTATAAGGCCCTGCTAGGTGAAAAGCTTAACAACCATAAAGTCGGGATGTATGAATGGCGGCGAAATGAATTCGAAATGAAGGGTGGATTTTACGAGAATGCAGGACCCTACACACCAGCTGTCTCGTGACTGTCTTGACGTGTAGCCGAAGTGTTTGATAGCATAGGAGATAGTGATAGAGGTGGAATTTAAAAGAACCACGTCAGGATTTTCCTGGTCTAGGAAGTCGTAAAAGATGTTTCTTACCTTATAAAACGATCTTACATTCGCTTGTACGATTGTCAGCATGCCACTCAGAGAGGTCAAGTTGACGGGGACCTACTTTTCGTGGCGTTTGCTGCTCTCGGAATCTCGGTCGAGGACGAGGCCGGGCCCCTGACGAGGCCTCTTCGGGGTCCGGGAGGGACTCCTGAGAGAGAGAGACATGGAAATCTCGGGAATCGGCAGACCAATTCCAGATGCTCCCATGCCTTCCGAGAGTTCCCCTGACGGGGAGGACGGGAACTGCGTCCCCAAGGGGAACAGGCAGCGAGGTGGCCCCCACTTCTACCTTAGGGCTGAGGTCGATGTGGAGGCTCTCTGCGCTGTCCGAGTCCCCGATAATCGTGTCGTCGAGGTCTCCGAAAACAAGGTTTTTTTTTTTTTTGGTTTTCTTTTGGTGCATGTTTTGTGGTGATGGGAGTTTCCGTTTGTGTTCGTTCGTGTTCGATGTAGTTTTCCTTGTACAGTTTCTTTTGGCTTGCGTTGTGGTTGTGGTAGTGTGTGCATGAGGTAGAGGGCTGTGGTGAAGTGGTGGTCGCCACTCTAGCCTCAGTGTTTGTGTTTGTTTGTGAGTGATATTCTGGTATGTATAGGTTTTCGTCTTCAAAGATTCCCTCGGGGATCACTATGCTGGGGAAACCTTTTTTCTGTATTAGTATTGGGACTATGTTTGTGAATTTTTAGCGTTGTATTTGGCAGCTATTAAAGCTACGTGTAGTATTGTTGTATTTTGGGTTTTTGTTAGGTGTGAGGGTGTTTGTTTAGGGAACTGAGGTGGCAGGGGCATAGTGTTTCCGAGGGAATCGTGTTGGGGCGTTTCTGGTGGTTGGTGTGGATGTTTGTAAGGGTCTGACTGTTGTGGCATAGGTTGGGTTGGTGTTTTGTTTTAAGTACTTCTCTTTTTTTTCATCATTTCTTTTCGTTTGGGGCAAGACCCGCTGACGGTGACGTGCTGCCCCTAACAGTTGCAACATTTGATATATACTGCACCTTTGTTCGTGTGTACATGAGTATTTGTTGTGGTTGTATCTATAACATTTATGACACTGGTCAACCTGAATAAGCACTCAGGTTCTACGTTGTAGGTGGGGACGGATGTGTTGAACATCACGATCCCGCGAGATAGGAGCTTCTTTGCCTCCTTAGGAACAGAGCAACGGATCTTAACGATCCGGGACTCGGGTGGTTTGAAAACATCGAGGACAGTGACTTGGTTTTTGGCCGAGACTTCCGCCTGGACAGACTTGCATGATCGTGGCAGGATTGTCTTGTCGATCTTTTCGCCACGACCGTGCACTTAGCCTTAGTCTCAGGGGAAGGAAGGGGTGTGAAGCCCTGTTTGGCCAGATGAGGAGAGGAAGGGGGTCAATCGTTCAGGCCTGGCAACAACAACCATGTAGCCATTGTGACCTTGTAGCAGTGGGTTACAGCAACTTCTGTGATTGAGAAAATTTTCTGGAGAGCCACCTCACAGGAGATGGGCTCCCCAGAATATGTTAATTTGATTACATGACCCATGGTGGCATAGCGCAAGGATGATGATGATGGGAGTGGGAGGGAAGTCTAGCAGAAGCTATATGGCAGGATGAAGCAAAGGTGGAATGTGGTCTCAAAAAGGAAGACACACTTGTACAATTAGCAGTCTTTATGTGTTAGGGCCGGTTGGGGTTGAGACCCTGCCGAACAGGAGTCAACCCTTATTTGCTCGGCCGGCACCTCGCAGTAAATCTGCTGGTTGTTGAGTGCTTCGTGTTTTTAATTGTAAGCACTCTGGCCTACAATTAAAATCCCTAGCCTCAAAGTAAGGTATGTGTGAGAACACCCAAAGTTATCAACACATGGCCAAGGTCGAGCTTTGCTGTGGGGGTGTCAAATCTCTTTATAAAGTAAACCCACTACAAAAAACTTAGGGAACCGGCGCTTTTGTAAGCCCCCAAAGGGAAAAGGGGGGACCCCGCTGCCCAAATGGCACGGCTTTCCCGGGGAAACCTGAGTGACCAAAATTTGGGGAAACTACGCTAAATTTTCAGGTTGGGGGGGTCATGCTGCTAAAAGGTACTCCCCCTCCAGAGATTTGACAAAGCGATTTTATGAAATTTACCATAACGTACCTTTCCCCGGGGGTCCCCAATTAAGTGTTTGGATGGTTGCAAAATCTACTATTTGGGGTTTAATGGTTTTTCTAAAATTGTTTTGGCGTGTCGATGAGACCGTAAATAGTGACCATTAGGGAACTAAAAAATACCCTACAAATGGTGGCCCAGCCGAAATCCCAAAGGGAACCAAAAAGAGGGAAAAACAGACAAGCCCAAACTGTCTGAGAAGCGAGCCAAGCGAACCCACACAAAGTAAAAATGTGGAAGGGCTACAACCCCGACTTGAAAAATTTCCCATTGATGAGGCACCCTCACGGGACCATCCCCAAAACCCGGGCCCTTTGGGTCCAGGGGCCCAAAGACCCCTTGGTACAAAAAGATGAAAGGGAGGTAAACCACAGGGAAAATATGTGCCAAAAAACTTTTCCGAAGGCAAAAAACCCCCGACAACCTAGCCCCCCTAAAGAGGAGGTCCGGGATCCCAAGGGAAACTCCCACCCGGAGCCCAGGCGGAAAAAAGTGGCGGAAATTTGGTTTGTGAGTACTTCGAAACCATACCACCCCTCAGAGAATGGCAAGGGTTTAAACGGGGCTACCAGTCACCCCAACCCCCGAAAATTGCACGAAAACCATGCCCCCCCGTTAGAGGCAAAACAGATGGTGCGCGAATTTCGGGGGAAAAACAAGTAGCAACAGCCTGCCAGCCAAACGAGGTCAAGAAAAGAATGCCTAAAACCCAAAAAAAGACTTGCTCAAAACAAGAAAGGGCACCGAAGGGAAAACTCAATGTTACTTTTTTTGGAGGCAACAAAGGAAACATAAAAAAGCCATTTGAACACACCCCCGACTCTGAGGGGACCCCGTCCCCCATCTTTTCCCCCCTTGGGACTAAGGTGAGTTTGCATTCCTGAAATCTAAAAAGCCCCGGGGAAAATTCCATTTCTACCCCAGATTTTGGAAGGGAGCTACCATAGTTCCCTCCCAAAACCCAAAAGGAGCCGGGGAAAATTTACCCCCCCCAATCTCTCCCTCAGGTTTTTGGGCCCAAGACGGCTGAGAGGATGGTACTAAAACCGGCTCCAGGGGGCTCCCCCTACGAGAGGGGTCACCGGGTGAGGGTGAGAAAAAAGGGGCTTCCTGGGGGCACCAAGGCCAAAGAGGGGGGAGGTTTCCCTCCCCCCCCTTTGGTTCATTCCATTTTGGGGCCCAAAAGGAGAACGCCCCCATGTGTGTTTCCCATGGGGTGGTGTCCCTTATTACCGGGGGGGGACAGGAGCCGAAGGTTGAGCGATACTGCACGCTGCCCCCTCCCAGCTGCAACACACCTTTTTGGTCCTTTATTCGGGTTTTGGAAGGGTACTTGGTCAAGGCCCGGCCAAGTAAATCGGTTGGCAAATAGGGCTGGGGTTTGAGCGGGGCACTTTTCATCGGTAGCGATACTCCTGCGACTGCCTTTCAGTGCGGTAAAGTGGCTGCATATTTTCCCCTCTTTTCCCCTTTGTAGCTTTTGGGGAAATTTTGGGGCCAAAAAATATAGCTTTCCTCTCGTTGGACTCCTTTGGGGGGTTGGTGGGGGGGTGAGGAAATGAAGAATTTCCCAATTTTGTGTGGTACAAACATATTACATATTCAAACCTAAGCTCCCTCCCTGAAAAACCTAGGGTTTCCCCCCAAAAACCACCCCCTTTTCGGGAAAAAATCACATTTTGTCATTTTGGGAAAACCTTCCAGTTTCCCCAAAGGGCAAAAAGGGGAATGGTAATGGTTCCGGGGTTCCCCCAAATAGGTAAAAAGGGGAAAAGCCCCTCCTCAACCACAAAGGGAAAATATTCCCTGGTAAATATGAGAGTTTTTTCTATGGGGCAAGTACCTAATAGTGAAGACCTTGATGGGGGATCAATCATGGATCTTGATATTTTTGAAGTACATGGGAAAAAATATTTAAAAATATGTAAAAGTGACCCTTTCACTTTCCCCCCACAGCGAGAGGGTAGCTTGATAGTATCGTCCCAAAACCGAGAGTAACCGTCCTGCATGCAATAGAAAACATTCCTGAGGCTAAGTTCTGTTCTCCTAAAAAAACCCTCAATCATGAAAGGGGGAAATTGCCCTTTTCCCGGGAACCCTGTTTGGGGTTTTTTAGGAGAACTTTTAAAGGGGAACTAGAGAATTTTAAGTAAGGCGGTAAAAACTTTTAAGAAGAAATTTGATGGTTGGAACGTCAAACACCATCTTCTTCAAACTTTTAACACGTTAGTCTTCCAGAACCCTTTTTTTTAAGTTAGCAAATGGTACCCCCTCAAGGTAAACCCCAATAGTCCCCCCCTTACGGGCTTCCAATTCCGGGGTTATGGGCATGGGCCAACTCTTGCCGTTTTAAGGAAAAGGGAAAAACCAAGATTATGTGTAAATTTGGGGTAAAAAACAGGCCCATAAAAGGAAAATGAAAACGTCCAACCCAAATATGATGTTACCACCAAAAATTTTATAAAGCTTCATCAAAGCAATGAAAAAGGGTTTACAAATTTGAAAAAAGAATATTGGTAGTAAGGAGAAGGAAAATTTTTAGTTTTCCAAAAGGCAAAGCAACATCCCCGTTTTGTTTTTTTGGGCTTTGGGCCGGGTTAAACCCTTTTCTTTCGTTTGAAAACCCATCCTCCTTCCCATCAATCCTTGCCCCCCAGTGCTTTTTAAACCCCCACCACTCTGCCATTTCCCTTTTAAAAACCTCAGCCCCCAAATTGTTAAAACTGCCTCTGGGAATTCCACCAGAAAAAGGTTTGGAGTGGGGTCTATTGAAAGGGGATTTCCCCCTCCCCAAAATAAGGGTTTTTTGAGCCAAACAGGTAAGGCTCCCTGAAAGCTCCAGCTGCCACCACATCCCAGGGGCCCCTTTCTTCCCAGACGAATGCCCCTGAAGCAAAAAACTCAAAAACACCCCTTTCCCACAAAGGAATCCTGAGCCCCGTTTAGAAGACTCATTTTTGGAGCCTTAAGGGAAGGGGTCCAGAGGCCTCAACGGTGACAGCTCCCCCCGGCCCCCCACATCCCCAGGGGCCCCCGCTACCAGGCAGGGAATTCCCCCCAAGCCAAAAGGTCAGGTCCGTCCTTTTGGGCCCGGCAAATAAAAAAGGGGCCTGTCAAAAGGAAGCCTGTGGAAAAGTTCCATGGGTTTAAAAAACCCCTAAAGATTCTCCCAAAATCATGGAAAGGGACCGGGCCCATGTTTTGGGGCCCAAAAACCCTTTACCACGGTTTCTTCCCAAAAAACCTTTAAAGAAGGGAAATTTGGAGAAAATGGGTACCCAAAACCAAAGGGAAATGTCAGAGAAATTTATGGGAAAAAAGGGAAGAACTGCGCAACTGATAGCTTTAAATTTGGGGGAACCCAGGTTTTGTATGCTGACAACAATTTACCACCCGGGAAAAACACCCAAAATTAAGCCCATTAAGGGACCTTTTTTATTTAAGGACCTCATGGAAATAAGGGAGCGTACTGGATGTCAGAAATTCCCCTTTAAGGGCCAACCCCCTGCAGACAACCTGCAGGGAAGGCTGTGAAAAAGCTTGACCCGACCTTTCACTGTTTCATCTATCAACCCTTTCCCCATAAACTGAACATAGATGATTTGGAAGATCTACTTGGCCCATCAATTTTACTCTTGGAGATTTTAAATTTTAATTTCATCCCCCCCGGGGAGGGGCCCTTTGTGCACCCCCCGAGGAAGGGGGCCTTTGGGGTCCTTTTTCTTAAAAGTGAGCAGTTTTTCTGAAAAACACTTTTTACACATTTCCAAATTAAACTGGGACATTTCCCCAAATAACCCGTCAATTGGCCCACCTATCACAACGTAAGACTTACCTTCCCCAAACTTTTGCAGGAGGGGAAGGTTTCCAGCCAATGGAAGCAGAGAAAGGGGAAATTGAACCCTGGGGACCCGGAATTTTTTTTTAGATCAACTACAGTATTTCAAGGATCTGGAATGATTTCCCGTGTGTTCCCGTGTGAATCACTTCACATCATGAATTTTACCTTTTTCCGCAGAAGCATCCCTTTCCCAAAAATAGTGGACATTAAGGGCCACCTCCGGTCCATGGTGGTTGATGAATGCCCAAAAAGCTGTCAAGTAAAGGAAAGCTGCATTGAGGCAGTTGAAACGGGCGCCGGGGCAGTTTTAACCCTTAAACCTTACCAAAAAAAACCCGACCAAAGGGCCGGCGAGTGCTAAAGAAGGTAGCAGACTCCCTGGAGACAGTATATCTTTTCCCATTAAATGTGGGAAAAACCCCCTTTGCATAGGTATGGGACAAGGGGCGTAAGACGCTGGAAAGACCCCAAACACTGTCACCACCTGCCCCCACAGCATAATCATCGCAAACAAAAAAGAAATTCTAATGACTAGCTAAATCCCCTGGCAGAGATCTCCTCTGGAACATCTTACCTGGCCCCAATTTTCCCCCTCTTTGGGCCCCGAAAAAAACTCTGCTGTAAGAAATGCCCCAGGGAAATGACCCCTATTCCATATCAAAAGATATCTCACTTTCCGGGGAGCTCCCCCGAAGTTTTTGGGTTGGGTCTTTCAAAAGGGCTATGGGAAAGGGTTTAAAAGTGCCTTTAAGGGGAAAAAGGGTATAATCATTCCGGTTCCCAAAAACCCGGCAAGGATTCTTAAAACCAGATAATTACAGACCAATTTCTTACCAGCTGCATCTGCAAGCTGATGGGAAAATGGTAAATTTCAATTTGACATGGCTGCTAGAAAAGGAAAACTACGCCCCCCATTCAATAGTGATTAGAAGTTGGATCACCCAGATGCCTTGTAAAGATGGAAAGCAACAGAATCCTTAACAGTGACGCGCATGTAGCGCTCTTTGACCTAAAAAAAGGTTTGTTCCACTTGGAAGCAGGGCATACTCATGAAGCGTATATATTGGTTTCAAGGGAGCATTACTACTTCATAAAAAAGCTTCCTTGCTAACAGGAATTTTAGAGTTTGGGGGGGAAATAGTTTCTAATGGAAGTCAGGGGAAAGGGGGTCCCAAAGGGAGTGTTTAAAGTGGACCTTTTTGCCATTGCATAAAGGACTTTAAAAGGGTTTGTCCAGTGCTATCTAGTAATCTGTTTTGGGGATTACTTTACAGTGTAGTCAGGAGGAAGCTTCAGGTTTTGTTTGATTTTAAAAAAATTTATCCCCCGTCAACAAAAGGGTCATTAGGGCGAATCCCCTGTTAAAATAGAAATTTTTAAAAGATTAAACTTTAAAAATCTTTTTCAATAGATTTATAAATAACAATAAAAAAATTTAAAAATAAGGGCTAAATTTTATACGCAAGTGAAAAAATATGCATAATAAATTTTATTAAAAATATTAGTCTCCCTAAGGAAATAATAAGACCCTCTATGAAACATTCCCCAAAAATTTCTTCAGTGTTAAGGGGGAGACATACATACGTTTTGGCTGAGAAGTTGCAATCTTTCCACTGAGTGCGATTGTTAAGGGTTTGGGACCCTCACAAAGTGCTGTTTTTTTACCCATCTTTGGGCCCCAGAGTCAGTCTTGTGTGCCCAAATTCTTAGCCTTTTAATGCAACTTCCATTTTTGGGTTTGGGGGGTGCAGTCACCCAATCCCAAGGTCTCTCTAATCTTCGCAGTTTTTTCTGGAGAATGCCCCCTTTTTTTTTCCCCCCTTTTATCGCGAAGAAAACCCTGAGCGGGGTTTTAGGCGGGTGGGGGAGAGGAAAACGAGCATCACAAAGTGAGCAGCAGCTCCCCTTGGGCCCTTTGATCAGCTCGCTTTCCCACTGACACCAAATGCGTGGACCAACACGAGTTATCTTTTTACGGTTGCATCAGTGCAAGCCAATCTTTAAAAATCCCCCACTATTTGGGTGTTGAGTTTAAGCTCTTGTTGCTTTCAAGGATACGAGAGTCACAATATATCACAATAGAAGGTATAAATCTTAGTCACTTAACTGCTGCGAGGATGGCATGTAACCGCAGTGAAGTCGGGCTGCCAGAGAAAGACTGCCAGATGCAGTCTTCCTTCGCTCACTGCTGCAAAGCCCACCCATTTTCGTTTTTGAACCCCTCGTATTATTTGGGCGATCCTTTGGGACTTTGAAATGTGCTGAAGAAAATTCTCCCACTTCTGCTTCAGATCTGTCCCCTTTCCCCAAATTGACCAAATCCAGCTCGACTTATTAGTCCCCAAGGGGGGGAATTGAGGAATTAAAAAAGCCCGAAGATTTTCTTTTATGTACTTTTTTAGTTTTAAATAGGAAGCAGAAAATAGAAAAAACTGGCAAACAAAATGGGTGATGAAGGAGAACTTCACTAAGAAAAATAAAAGGTAGGGGTGATGATGTTTTTGGGAAATGGGGGATAAAAGAAAAAAGGAATATCTGGAATCTTGCCATGGAACCGGGGTCAAGTGTTAAGTTTTCTTTTGTTGGGGGTGACTGCTATGACAACTAGGTTGACTTTCAAAGAGGGAGGGCCCAAAGGAGAGCTAAAATAAAAAAAAGGACTTTTAAAAAAAAATAAAAAAGTGAAAAAGGTGATAGCGACCAAACAGTAAAAAAAAACAAAACAGTAAAATTCCCAGCAGTAAAGCGAGAGAGAAAAGGTGCAAAGGAAACGAACGAAAAGCAAAGTAACAAAATTACAAAAAATTCAGAAACTATTGCATAAATGGAAGCTGGTTGGGTTAGGGGTATAACAGGATCATAACATAAAGTACAATAAAACAATAAAGGCTATTTATTTTCCCCCCTTTTTCCATAGAACATCTCATCTTGCTCGTCTCGGATTCGCGTGTCTGTCTTATCAATTGCACGAGTGCACTCCCCTAATCACAGGAAATCGCGTCAGAGTCCGTTGTAAGATGTTGAAATCTCTCCATTTATAATTCGTCAGCGCTGACCCCCATGACCAAAAGTTGGGAAGAAGAGTGGGAAGGAAGATTGGGGAAGGGGGGAAGGATGGGGGGGGGGAGGAAAAGGGAATTTAGTAGAAGAAAAAGGAGCCGGGGCTTAACCCAGCACGCAGGGAAAACGTTTGGGGTAATAGTGTAGTGGAGGAAAGGAGGAAAAAGGTGAGGCTGCCCGGCGCCATCTTGAATCCTTGTGTATTGTGCGTTTTTTCAGGCGCACTTATTTCCCCCTCCGCCACACGAGTCGAGCACGTGTCCGCATTGGAAAGTCGCGGCGCTCGCGGCTTTCTGTGGGAACAGCAGCGGGATTCTCGGTTAACCGGGGAGGATGGGATAAAAGTTAACAGTTTAGGCTCTATTAGGCTGGCCTTTCCCGCCCGTGTCAGCAGAAGGTTCCTCTTCGTCGGCAGCGGGGCTTACGGAGAGGCGCGGCCCCATTTACCATACCATCATCACCATCACGTCACGGTTGGATTAACACCACTGGCCCTGACACTTCTTTCCTCGGCTCGCATAAATCCTTCCGACAAAGGATTTATGGTCCTGGCACGAGTACTAGCAGCAAGTGTCACGTGCCAGAAACCAAAACCCAGTGGGATGGTGTTGGAAGGAAAAAGGATGTTGGGTCCACGCATGGCGAAGGATAATGAGGAAGCGGGGCTGAGGGTATGGCAGTTACAAAGCTTCAGGTGACAAGGTGAAGTTATTTAAAAACGGGGATGTGAGGGCTGTAGCAAGGGGAGGTTAACTATTTATTTAAGAAATTAAAAAACACAAGAAACCAATAGAAAAACTTCCTTAAAAAAAACAGAAAGAGAATACAAAAAAAAAAAAAAAAAAAAGCATAGGGGAAGGGGGAAAAACGAAAGTGAAGGAGTAAGAGATGGCTTCAAAGGAAGCGGCCGAGCCTAAAAAAATGCATTCCCCTTCTTCGTCCCATGCCAAAGAAAAAAGATCATGGCCTAATCCTGATCTCCAGCCGGAACGAAAGATGGTGTCGAGTCTATCCAGCCAGTCGGTATGCCAAGCACAGAGTGTATCGGTCTGTTTACAGGGCCAACCTACGCCACTCGATGTTCAGAGGGAAACAGAAAAGCTTCCTCGTGGAGTTCAGATGTAATAAATTGATCCAACTTATCATATAGATCCATCTTGGTGCTTTATCTGAACAAGCTGGAGTTTGCGCTATTAGTGTTTTGCTGTTTGTGTGAGTGCATTTGGGGTGTGTGTTGAGGAGAGGTTTGATTAGTGTTTTGTACAGATGCAGTTTCGTGCATGGGGGTGCGCTTTTAAATCGATTTAAAACGAATGTAAGGTTTTTCTTGCCAAGGCGGCCTTGAATCAATATGTAATGAAATCGAAAGTGGGTATCAAAGGTTAAACCTACAAGAGGATCTGATTTGGGAAAAGGGTTTTTGTAGTCTGTCGAAGTGTTGAGGTAAAATTTGTCCTAAAAGTTTTCGTGGTTTTACAAAGAGAACTTTTGTTTTGTCGCGTTAGTCTTGATTTGCCATTCGCCAGAGTCTTGATGGTGTTGAGTAGTCATTAATACGCTGAGCGACACCTGAAAGCGCATTGTGTCGAGCTAAGTTTCGTGGGGCTGGAGGTCGTTTGTGTATAGTGTATAAAGTGTTGGGCTGAGTATGTTGCCCTGAGGTACTCCAGCGTGAATGAAATGGTGTCTGAAACTTTGTTTAGAAATTTAATTTTAACCTGCGGTTATGAAGAAAACTGAGTAATTTTTAAATTAAAGGTGGAAAATCAAATTGGGTGCACAGCTTGTACTTTCAGGCCAGCATGCCAGACCGTGTCGAAGGTCTCGCTTAACATCTTTGGTGACAAGAACAGATTTTAGTGTCGGTCTTTGTTGTTGTTGTGTAATTTGGGATGATGTTGAATGCGTCCTGCGTCGAGCGATGCGAGCGAAAGCCGAATTGTTTATGTCAGAGAAGGTTATGGTCTTCGAGGATACTACCTTAGTCGAGTGTTTATGATTTTTTTTTTCGAAAATTTTCCCTAATGTCTTAAGTAGACAATAGGGCGGTAATCTAAGGGTCAGTCGGGTCTTTTTGTGGCTTAGGGATGAAGGCCCACAAAAGCAGGGGCTATGAGTTCAAGGTGTCGTTCAGCCTATCCAGTCAGATAATGGCTCTGGGTTAGTTTCTACCCTGTTCTCTTAACTCAAGGTATCAATTTCTTGAATTCTGTGAGTGAACAGGGATGAGGAGGGTGAGGGTAGAAAACTTGGGCCCAGTGTTCTTCAAAAATTTTAATAACATCCACGGGATCTGAGACTTTTACGTTATTGGAATGATGTGGGAGAAGGGGGGGAAGTTACTACCTTTAAGTTGTTGTTTTTTGCCAAAATTTCCATGGATGCGAACTCTGTTGCATTCTACTTTTTTAACTAAATTTGTCCAATATTTTGTGGGTAGTTATCAAGACTATCGATGACTTTGTCTTCTTAGAATAGAGAAGTCCCCTCGAATTTGGGTTTAATTTTTAAAATTTTGAGTAAAAAACGACTTCGAAAACAGGTCAGGAGACGTTTTGTCTTTCAGAAGGCTGAAATGAATGCATGTTTTATAATGAGACCTGGGGATGGGGATCAACATAGTTGAGGCGATGCAGGCGAAGATGTAATTCAAATGCCCATCTATTGTTTGGGAATCAAGCCCTTGAAGATTAAATTCATAGTTATGATAATTTAATTTAGATTTAAACGACTCCCGATCTTCTTGTTTATACCAGAAAGATCGTCTTTCTTTGTTTAGTATTGGTGATGTGGAAATTTTTATTATGATGGGTATGTGGTCTGAACCAACGTTCGGACCGGGTTGTAGGTGTGTGGGGTAGGCAAGTGCTCCCCTGTTCCCGAAAACGAGATCAGGGCGGCCCTTTCCTCTATTTGTGTATGAGGTGAAGAAGTCGGGTCCTATGTAGTGGAGTCTTTTTGTTTCAAAGATAGAATAGAGTTGCCTACTATGAGCACTGGTAGTGCTGTGGTTTAGTGTTGTGTGGGCAGCGTTGATATCTCCAGCAAAGAAGACGGAAGGTTTGTATAATTAAGTAGTTTTTTGAATTCTGCAAAGAGATAAATTAGTCCTTGGTTTTATATAGGCAGTGGATAGGATAATGGGGGCCTGTGGGGTGGGGAAAAACTGACTGCCATGAAGTCACGGTGGCTGAATGAGAGGGTGAGAAACTCATGCAGACTGTGGATTTTATGAGGATACAGGACCCTTTTTGCAATCCGTCCCCTGATTGCCGGGATATGGACCATAGTGCCGAATTCTATAGCCATTGGTGATGGATATAGAATTTAGTAGGCCAAAATCGGAATTCTTGTTCTAGATAGTCCTAAAAATTTATGGATCATAAAAATGACTTTACATTTAGCTCAACGATCGTTAGCAGCCATTCAGGGTAGAAACCCCTTTTACCCGGGCTTACCTTGCATGGCGTCACCTGATCCCGGTAGCGGGTCCGTGATCGAGGCTCGACAGCGGTTCCCAAGGTCAGGGAAAAAGTCCTGCAAGCAGGACGCAGAGCGGAAGTCCTGGGATTCGGTGGACCAATTCCCAATTTTTTCTGCACTGTCCCAAGCGCCACCCCCCTAACGGAAGCCGCCTTGCCGCGGTGGGGGGGGTTGGGTCCCAATGATCTGGTGAGCCCGGACCCGAGGGCTACCCATACTGGAGGGGTCACCATTGAGGGATGAGACAAAATGGCTTCCTGGTTGTACCAAGGCCTATGAGAGGGGATGGGGTACCCACCCCTGGTTTTATTCCATCTTGGGCTAGGGAGAACTCTCCCACGGTGTTTGCCGTGCGTGGCATCCCGTATTACCAGGAGACAGGAGTCCTGGAGGTTGAGCGATGCTGCACGCTGCGCCTGGGAGCTAGCAAAAACACCTCTTTGGTCCTTTTTTCTGGTTAGACGGGTTGCTTGATCAAGGCCCGGTCAAGTCATCGGCTGGTCAAATAGGCTAGGGTCAAGCAGGCACTATTCAGTCGGTAGCGCATAGGTCCCGCGACTGCATCAGTACTGTGATAGTGGCTGGTTTTTATTTCCTCATTACCCTGTGGCTGTTGGGAGATTTTGAACCCAACTATAGCTTCCCTCGTTGGACTCCTGGGGGTGGGGGGGGTGAGGAAATGAAAAATTTCAAATTTGTATGATACTACAAATTACAAAGATCTAGCTCTCCCCGACGACCTGCGCAATCCCTCGCCCTTTCTCTCTGGAAAACACACTTTGTCACTTGGAACCTTTTCAGTTTCAAGGGCAAGAATGGGAATGAATGGTTCCCGGGTCCCAAAAAGGTTTAAAAAGGGGAAAAAAATCCTCCCCAATCCATAAAGGGGATTTACCCCGGAAAAAAGAAAGCATTCAATAAAGTACCTGGAGTGAAGCCCTTTAGGGTTAAAACAGGATCTTTACATCTTGAGGGTTTATCGGAAAATAGTTTAAGTATGCAACGGATCCTGTACACCCCCCAGCGAGAGGTGCCGAAGTTTAGGTTTTGTCACCCGACGAGAGGAGTCTGCGGCAATAGAATTCCCGGGGCTCAAGTTTTAGCTCTCCTCACAAAAACCCAATCAGGTAAGGAATTTTTTCCCGGACCCGAGAGGATTTGAGGAGAAAAAAACTTTTGAGGAATTAGAGAATTTTAATGTGTGGCAGTAAAAGTTTTTGGAAGAAAGTTTATGGGTTTTAACAGCGACACCAGCCTTTTCTAACTTTAAAAAATTAGTCCTTCCCGAATCGGTTAATTAAAACATGGGGCCACCCCAAGGTAAAGCCAAATTTCCAACCCATCGGTGCTTTTCCCCTCCCAAAGGGTTTTGGGTGGAGCCCCTTGCCGTTTTAAAGAAAATGGGCAAACCCAAGAGTATGTGTTAAGTGTGGTAAAAGGTCACAAGGGGATGACAATGTCCAGGGCCAATATGTGTTTCCACGCAAAAAAGCTCATGAAGCTTTTTCAAAGAATGTAAAGGTACAAATTTTAAAAGGAAGATTGGTAATAAGGAGCAAGGGGAAAGTTGTTTTCCAGAGGGAAAGCGACGCGTGCCCGTATGCTGTTTGCACAGCAGGTAGGTCCTTGCTTCGGTTCGAGGCCCATCCCCTTCCCACAACCCTTGCCCTCCAATGCTTCTACAGCACACCACACTGCCACTTCCTCTTAAAACTCAGTCCCAAATTGCGGACACTGCTCTGGTGCGTTGTTCCACCAGAACCGGAGGAGGAGTGAGGGGTCTATGAGGAGACTCCTCCTCCCAAAGTAAGTCTTGGAGCCCATCAGGCAAGGCTCAGAGGCCTAAACGGTGACTAGATCCAGCTGCCAAACCACATCCACAGGAGCATGCTGCTAGGCAGAATGTCCTGAAGTAAAGGCTCAGCACGCTTTGCCCAGGCAAAGGAATCTGAACCTGTCCAAAGACTCCAGCTGCAAACAAACTCCACAGGGGCCTTCGTGCTAGACAGAATGCCCTGAAAGAAAGGCTAGGCCCGTCGTTTGCATAGGAAGAATCTGAACCTGTCCAAGGGGAAAATGTGGAAACTAGTCCACAGGTTAAACAATCCATTAAAAAAGGATTACTCCGGGATCCGGAAAGGGAAAGCCTAAAGGTGTGAGCCAAACCTTGACCACAGGTGCTGGCCAAAACACCTTATGAAGAAGACAATAACTAAGAACTGGATACCTAAATCCAATGGACTGTCAAGGATTCAATTGCAAAATGGGGAAGAAACTGCAAACATCTGATAGCTCATGGAACCAGTTTGTGTATGCCTACAAGATGATTATGACCAGGGAAAATCGTCCCATTTTCCTGAGAGGATTTCACGTCAGCCCATATGGAAACCTTTGACAAGACTCATGAGGTAGTAGCAGTAATGGTACGTCAGAATCCCTTCCAGGCCATCCACCTGCAGGACAACACTGCAGGTGAAGGCTGTGACGAATAGGCCTTGACACGACCTACACTGTTGCCTCCATCTACCTCCTCCACATAATCTCAACATAAATGATTGGAAGATCTAACTTGGGCAGTGCCACATCCATTCTACTCTTGGGGAGATTCAATGGCGGCATCACTCTGGGGAGCCACTTTGTGCAACTCGAGCAAGGGCCTTGGAGTCTTGTTCTGAGAGCAGATGCAGTTGTTAATGAAACAGTGACATCCACACATTTCCAAGTTCAAACTGGGACATCTCCATATAGACCTATCAATAGGTTACATGATTCACAGTTGACCTTCACTTGCAGGTCATGGAAGACTACCTGGAAGCGACCATTTTCCAATAATTTTGGAGGAGGTGAATGTATTCCAGTCAATGGATGGCAGAGATGGCGAACTGAACATGCAGACTGCAGACTGAATCTTTTTAGATCAACTGCAGTATTGCAAGGATCTGTTAATGATTTCCAGTGTGTTCAAGATGCTGTTAATCACCTTCAAATCACGAATTCACCTTGCAGGCAGAAGCATCCATTCCAAAAGTTAGCGGACAGTTTAAAACCCCGGGGGTGGGGTCGACCTCCAGTACCATGGTGGGTCTGATGAATGCAAAAAGCGTCAGAGCAAGGGAAAGTGCATTAAGGCAGTTGAAACGAACTCGCCCCAGCACGGTAAACTGATCAGTTACAAAAAGACCCGAGCCAAGGCCAGTCGCGTGCTAAAGGAGCTAGACGGACGTCGTGGGAGACAGTAGTCGCCTCGATTAACTCTGGGAACCCCCTTAGCAGGGTGTGGGACAAGGTGCGTAAGATGCTGGAAAGAGCACATCCATTATCACAACCTGCTCTGAAGATAGATGGCATACTCAATCACAACAAAAAAAGATATTGCTAATGAGCTAGCTAAATCCATGGCCAGATATCTACTCTGGAGCATCTACACTGCTCGATTCTCACTCTTCGTGTCTGAAACAGGAACAAACACCCAGTGTTCATTCTTCAGTAGGAATGCAGCAGAACTTCCATACAACTGCATTTGCGCAAGGAGATGGGACTCTGCTTTGCAAGCTCTGCCGTAAGAATGCCCCAGGAAATGGTGGGGTTGACGATATTCAATATCAAATGATATCTCAAGGTAACCGGAGAGCTTCCCAGAAGTCCTGTTGGACTTGTTCAAGGACTATAGGGAGGGGCAACATGTGCCATCCACATGGAAAAGAGGCTATAATCATTCTGTTCCTAAACCTGGCAAAAGATACTTCCACACCAGGAAATTACAGACCAATTTTTTTTTTCTCTCTCACCCAGCTGCATCTGCAAGCTGATGGAGAAAATGGTAAACTTCAGGTTGGACATGGCTGCTAAGAAAAAGAAAACGTGCTGACCCATATCAATATGGCTTTAGAAAATTGAGATCGGACCACAGAGCACTTTGGTGAGGATGGAAAACTGCTATACCGAATTCCTTCGCCCCATCGACGTACATGTTAGCAGTATTCTTTGAACTGAAAGGTTATGATACTACTGGAAGCATAGGCATACTATGAAGCTTATGACAATTGGTTTAAAGAGGAGCATTACCTCCTTCATTACAAAGCTTCTCTGCTAACAGGAAATTTAGAGTTCGGGTGGGAAACCAGTTTCTCAACTGGAAGACCAGCTGGAAGGGGTCCCACAAGGGAGTGTCTTGTGTGACCTGTTTGCCATGTATAAATGACATTATAAAGGTGGTTCCAAGGCTGCTTCATGTAATTGTATGTGGATGACTTACACTTTACTGCTTCAGGAGGAAAGCTTACAGGAGTGAGGACGCATGCTCAGACTGCAATAAATCAGGTTGACAGTGGGCAACCAAATCATGGTTCCAAAATTTTCTCCAAGCAAGACCCATGGCGTACATTTCCACAAACGAGGAAAGTTCCATCCTGTGTCCACTCTATTTAGGAGCAAACCCACTGCAATTTGTCCAAGAGGTGAAAGTACTTGGTAATTTTGACTCACGACCTACATGCATGGGTATAAGCACCTCACTATCAAACAGTTAAAAAGTGAAGGCTACAAAAGCACTTAGTATTTTGCGGGTTCTTTCACATTTATCTTGGGGTGCAGGACCGCACAACGTTCTACGGCTTACCGAGGCACTTATTCGTAGTAAGCGTGACTATGGATGTGAAGCTTATACATCCGCAACTCCCACTGTTTTCTCGGATTTGGACTCGGTCATAATGAAGCTCTCAGAAATCTGTTATGGGGCTTTCAAGGTCTTCACCTGTAGAGTCCCTGTATGCTGAAGAGTGGCGAACCACCTCTTTCATTACACCGGGACTACATGAACCCTGATTTACTATACGAGACTACAAAGGAATTCCGAGGGATCTCCTACATCCCAGATTGGTTTGTCAACCAACCTTGAGGATAGCCGATCCTATGGTAGGAGACATGAGGAATCTTGTAGAGAACTTAATTTAAGTTCTCACTAAGGTTCTGGCTGTGGAATTCCCCAATTCCCCCCTTCGGACTAATCAGTCGAGCGAGAATTTGGTCGGAAATTGGGAAAGGGGAGAGATCGTGAAGCAGAAAGTCAGAGAGAAAATTTCTTCAGCAACATTTATAAGTTACCAAGGATTCGAACGCAAGATATACAGATGGTTCGGAATCTGCAAATGTGTGGGACTTTGCACAGCAGTGAGCAGAAGGGAAGGAAGACTGCATTGGCATCTTTCTCTAGCAGCCTCGATCTCAACTGCAGAGTTACATGCCATCCTTGCAGAAGTAAGATGACTAGAGATCTTATGAACAATCTATTGTGATTTTGTGACTCCGTAGTGCCTTGCAAGCAATCAAGAGCTTAAAAAACTCATCACATCCAGTAGTGAGGAGGTTCAAGAATGCTTGCACTGATGTCAACACGTTTATTAAAAAGATAACTCTGTGTTGGTTGCCAGCGCTGTTTGTGTCAGTGGGGAATGAAGCGAGCTGATTCAGAAGGCTAAGGCAGCTGCCGCTCAGCCTGGTGATGCTCGTTTTGCCTCTCCCACACACCCGACCTGAAAACAGCATCAGGAGTTGGTATTGCGATAAATGGAAGGAACAATGGAGGCATATCTCCAGAAATAAACTGCGAGAGATTAGAGATGACCTTGGGCAGTGGGTGACTAGCATCCTCCCAACCGAAAAGTAGAAGTTACATTAACAAGGCTAAGAATCGGGCCACAAGACTGACTTCATGGGCCGATGATGGCTAAAATCGGCACTTTGTGAGGGATGCCAAAGAGCCCTTACAATCGCACATGTAGTGGAAAGATGTGCAACATTCTCAGACCAAAGAAGTCTGTACTTGTTCTCCCCCATATACACTGAAGAATGTATTGGAGGGAGGATTGTTGACGTAGAGGGTCTTATTAGTTTCCTTAGGGAGACTAAATGATTTTTAATAAATTTAATTATGCATAATGTTTATGCAATAATTTTATACATTAGGAGTATAATATTTATGCTTTGATTTTTAATTTGTTTATGTTATTTATAAGAAAATCTATTGAATAGATTTTAAAGTTTTAAACATTAATATTTCTGTTTAACAAGGTATTCGACCGATAACGACCTTAGCTGTTGACCGCGCAGATATTTTAAAATAATCAATCAATCAATCCCAAGCGCCACCCCCCTAACGGAAGCCGCCTTGCCGCGGTTGGGGGGGCTTGAGGTCCCAATGATCTGGTGAGCCGGACCAGAGGGCTACCATACTGGAGGGGTCACCAGTGAGGGATGAGGACAAAAAATGGCTTCCTGGTGCACCAAGGCCTATGATAGGGGCATGGTGTACCCACCCCTGGTTCATTCCATCTTGGACCAGGGAGAACTCTCCACTTGTGTTTTCCGTGCGTGGCATCCCGTATTACCAGGAGACAGGAGTCCTGGAGGTTGAGCGATGCTGCAGCTGGCCCTGCGCTAGCAACACACCTCTTTGGTCCTTTATTCTGGTTAGACGGGTGGCCCTTTATCAAGGCCGGGAAGTCAATCCCGGTGGTCAAATATGGCTAGGGTCAAACAGGTACTGTTCATTCGGTAGCCATGGTCCCCGGGCTGCCATCATACTGTAATGTGGGTTTCCCTTCCCTTGCTTGGAGATTTAACCAATTCTTTTCCCCTGGACCCCCATGTGGTTTCTTGGAATTCAATGTTTGTCTACTTACAAACCCCTTTCCTTCCAAAGGGCTAAATTTTGGGAATCAAAGTTCCCCTGGCCCCAAAAGGGAAAGGAAGAAGTTCCCCTCAAACCATAAAAGGAAAATCTTCCTAGTAATAAGGAGATCTTACTAATAGGATTTAAGTACCTATAGTGAAGACCATTGATTGTTACATCATGGATCTTGATATTTTTGAATACATCAAAAAAATTGAAGTGTTCAACATGATCCCTTTGCATCACCCCACCGAGTGGTACTATGTTGGTTTTGGAAAATGGAATACCGTGTGGTCATTGGGAAAACCGGGTCATTTTAAGTTTAAAAACCCTCCAGGTAATTGCTTTTCCCGAGAACCCATGAATTCTAAAGAAATGTTAAAAATAAAATTTTTGAAAAGAAAATTTATAGGAAAGGGAGTTTTGGACAAGCGACACCGCTTTCCTTTTTGACACCGAGTCCTTGTCAGTTTAGCCCCTTCCCCTTCTGCCCTTTGCCCCCATGCTTCTTATCATTATGGCATGGCCAACCTTTGACCTTTAAAAGCCCAAATTGTTAAATTGGTCAAAGTCTGGAGTTGGTTCCACCAATAGCTGTTTAATGAAAAAAGGGGCATGAAGCTTCCTCGCCAAGTAAAAGGTTCTTTGGGGAAACAGTTAAGGGCCCAAGGGAAGTTAGTTTCCACCCCAAAACACCAGGGCCCTTGCTGTGCAAAGCCCCTGAAGCAAGGGTTTGGTTCTGCCCTTTTGCCCAAGGGAAACACACCTGACCTGTTCAAATATACCAAGGAGTGGGGTCCCCTTGGAGCGGGGGCAGGCCCCCCGGGCTTTCAAGGGGCCTCAACGGTGAAGCTCCAGTTGCCACAACACGGCATCCAAACCAAAAACCGGGCCCTCTGCTGCTAGTCAAAATGCTCCTTGATCCAAGGCTCAGGCTCCTTTGCCAGGGAAGAATCCTGGAAACCCTTCAAGGGAAACCTGTGGAACTAGTTTCCCCAGGAAACAACCCTCAAAGGATCCTGGCAGGACCCTAAAGGTGGGGCAAACCCTTTACCACAGTGCTGCCAAACACCTTAAGAAGATATTAGACTGGTACCCCTATCCCAAGGAACATGGGAATCACTGCAACATCTGATAGCTCATGGAACTCAGTTTGTGTATGCCTACAGAATATGACCCAGGGAAAATCGTCCCAATTTCCCCGAGGGATTCCAAGTTCAAAACCTTATGGGAACTTTGAAAGGACCTCTGGAGGGTTAGCAATAATTACTTAGGATATTCCTTTCCAGGGCCCCCCCTGCAGACAACACTGCAGTAAACTGTGAGAAAGGCTTTACATAACCTTACACAGTTGCCCATCTACCTCCCCCTATAATCTCACATAGATGATTGGAAAAATCTACTTGCGCAGTTCCAATCCTTCTACTCTTGGAGATTTCATGGGCCATACCTTGGGGACTTTGGAACCCTGGAAGGGGGCCTGTTTAACGACAGTTCACCCCACACATTTCCAATTCAACTGGGAATTCTCCAATGTAGACATTCAGTTGGTTCACGTTTACATGAATTCCTGCAGTCATGGAGACTACATGGGGGACCATTTCCCAAAACTTGGAGGAAAAGTTTT
>NW_023647096.1:0-7384 GCF_015228065.2 Penaeus monodon
GGGCCAATGGCTCGGGACTATGCAGCCCCGAGCATAGGTTCACCCCCATTTTTTAGCGTTCGCAGGGATACCACATAGTCTTCAGTTTTCCCCCACCTCTGTTGGGAAATCGCATCCAAACCTCTGTGGGGTAGGGGTTTCCTCGTGATGGTTGGTCCGGCACAGGCACTGAGACATCTCTTGCTCCAAGCAAATGTTGGAGGGTCTACTAGTAAACTGCTCAAATACTCCCCAATTTCCGAACCCCACTGATCTGAATGTCCGCCCATCCGCTGCCCGGGGGACTGCAGTCATCTGTGAGGGGGGCTTAGAGTTCATTTTCCCCTCGGGCTTGGAAAGCAGGGAAGGTCGTTTCCAAAAATGGCTTCACCCCTCAGAAGATTCCTGATGAACTGTTTTTTGTCCCTTCTCAGCAGTGTCCGACCCCCAAAAACCGGGAAACGACGAAGACTTGATTACCATTCGCCAAGCCAGCACAGTTTCATGGCCTCTATTGCCCCAAAGGAGTTTGGAATTCTGCCTTCCCCTTTGGGTGTAGGGCTTTCGAGTGTTATGCACTTGAAGACCCCCAAGAGAAACGGGGCTGTCAGGTTTTATTCGTGAATCATTCAGAGACTGCCATGGTGAACCGTGGTTCACCTGTCTGCCCCGGGGAAACCCTTAGGGGGGCCACTGGGGGGAGGGGGTTTTTTTGAAAAGTGGACCCGCAGGGTACCACAAGAACCTTTGTCGGTGCCACAACCGGCACTCCGGTAACCCTGCATTTCTGAGGACCCTCCATCGGTGCTAATAGAATTGGTCGATCTCCTTGCCCGTACCCAAATCGCTGTCCAGCCCAGTATCCCGGTTTGGGAGCGCTGGTACCGGGGCCCAGAATCCCTTTTTTCTGGCCCCTAGCAAAGTCCCGAAAAGGGGCTATTCTCGCTGCGGATCACTCCCGAGCGAGGGGGGGCCGACAACATCTCATACCCACTCGGTCCCAGCCGGATACTGCATTGAATCGCCCAGAAAATGCGAAATCTCTCGCCGGGGAAATTGTCTCCACAGATGCAGTTTGGCGTAAAAGCTTTTTTCACAAAAATCTTGTATACTCGGTAGGGGCTATACAGAAATAAGAGCATAACCAAAAGCTTTTTTCAGTCTCATGCTTGATACCTCATCAACGGGTTCCCCTCAACTACGGGGCGAAGTCGGCGGAAAATGGCTATGGCTACCCCTGGAGTGGTGACACCGCTGCAGCCTACCATAGTAGGTGTAGCCCCCACACTGATCGTGCCACTACCGGGGGGGGGGGTTTCTCCCTCTGAGAGGGCAGCCCCCAAACCCCCAGTCGCTTCAATTCCCGCATAGCAGGGTAACCGCTTCCGCTGAAAGGGACCGGTTTCCCCCAATGTCTTTATTAGTTGATTGAATAAAAAAAATGCAAAAAAGAATTAAAAAAAGGTTTTGTAATTTGAAAAGGACCAAAACAAAAAAATATCCAGAAACAAGGGGAAAATAATGAAAAAAAGAAAAAAAAATGCAACTAATCCATGCTTGTTCTATTTGTTCCACAAAATGCGACCTTACACAAGACTGATTCATAGAAACTCAACATTAAAAAATGTGGCTGTCTATGAGTGCTGTAGCTTAAGGCTTTTTTGTAGTATTTCAAAATCCCCAACCTGTTAATGTTTGCCCTTAGCCACATTATTGGAACTGTTGAAAAACTTTTTGGGTTTTTACCGATTAAATGCATTAATTTCATACAATTTGATACCCTGACCAGCCAACGGGCACTATATATGAAGTTAATTTTATGTATCTCAGATATTTTTTTTTATTTTAAAATTTAATTACATATCGGATCTTTTACAATTTTTTATTTTAGAGGTGGTAAAATTTTCTGTGCTTTTTTTGGGTTACATCAAACTATTTATAATTAATCATGACAGTCGCTGGAACTACTGGTAAAAAATCCAACTTTCCAAATCATATGAGGTAGATTTTTTTACTAAAAAAGAACTGCCGTGTAACATCAAAGGTCGTGTTTTTTTTTCAAAATATATGTAGGGCTTGGGGGAAAAGCCCCCGATAAAAAAGATTTTTTTAAAAAGGGCGATGTTTGGGGGATTTCCGAATGGTTTTTGGTCAAAAAAAATGTCCAGACTCAAATTAGTTGAGGCGAGGGCTGAGGCCCAAAGGGAAAGGGGCCTCATTTCCATCTCCAAAACACCCCATAAAAAAAAACAAGGTTGGGAGCAATTTTTAATGTGCTAGAAAACTAAGATCTGTACACTAAAAAAAGGTAATTATTATGGGGAGGGAGAGTTATGTTTAGTTGCTATCATCAACGTCTAGAGAGATTGGAAGAAATGAATAAGGGGGTTTAAAGGTGGTTTAAAGAAGGGATCAATTAAGTGAAGGATATTATCACTGAGGAAAACGGGTTGTCAATGCAGAAAGTTTGGATTCCGAAAGGGATATCGACATTTTGGGAGGATAGGTGAAGCAAAGCAGGGTACGGGTTGCAGTAAGCTTTGGAAAGGACTACGAATTGGGACTAAAAGGGGGACTTTACAGGGGGACAGAGGGACGGAAAACTGACATCAGATGAAGTGTTAGGCGGGGGGGGGGCTAAAGCTAAGTGGTAGAGCGTCTCCAAACGCTGTTCCACTGAAATTGTGATTGATAGTTTTACAGTAGTAATTTTTTATGCGAAGACTTGACCGAAAGATAGCCTCGGGGTTAAAAGGGGCCTTAAGTGGGGTATTCTGTGGGTGGAAACTGAAAGTGGGTTGGGGCATAGTGACGAGCTGATAGGATCGCCCCTTGCTGCCGGGGGTTCCAACTGGATAAAGTGAAGATAGGGAAAGTATAATTGCAAAATTTTGCTCTGCTATAAAATTATAAAATTTTATACACGTTAAGAACCAAATGAATTTATGAAAAACTAGAAATCTTTAAGACCTTATAAAAAGCTTGAAAAATAAATTTTTTGAATTAGAGTAAACAATTAAAAAAAGAAAATTAAGTATACGATAAAAATTTTTAATTAAAACTGTGAAATTTTTAAAATTAAATTGCTCTCTACCTTTTTATTTGGCCAATCCCCCTTTCGTCCAAAGTAAATTTTTCATTAAAAAAAGAAGATAAATGAAAAGGAATACATTTATATATTTATTAAAAAAAACCTGCCGCGTCCATCGAAGGTTATAAAAGCAAAAAACTCTTCCCTTGATACAATGGAAAAAACCCCTATACAAAAATAGTTTATTTTAAAGTGAACTACATTTTGTCCCCTGAAATTTCCCTCTTCAGGGCCCGAAGAGGAAAGGGAGAGGAGGGGGTATAAAAGGAGAGGGAGGCAACGCGGTAACAGGGGCAGGTGAGGACAGACAACAAGCAGAGGGAGGTCCCAAACGTCGGAGATCGGGGGACTAGCCCGGTGGCCGGCATACATAGCAAGGCGGGGATTGGGAAAAAGGAGACATCACAGAGAAAAGCCGCTTTTTAAAGTTTAAATTGGGCAGCAGCTTTAAAAGGGGATTCCCCCAGTCTCCGGGAGGGACTCGGGAAAGAAAGATAATCCACGCTGCTTCCAGTCCATCTGATGGCCAGTGTCCCCTGATGGGGAAGAGGGCGTTATTGTTTTTTGGGCCCCCGGATATAGCGTACTTATGTTAGACAGGCTTGATAAGTTTTGCTTATCCAGGAGGCCAAGGAACACATGGTGCCCCCGAGGGAGAGTTTGGGGGGAATCGAGCACAGCTTTTGGGAAAAAAGAAGGGTATGGTGTAAGAGGGATTTCCTGCCTAATTCAGTGTCGCTCTCACTGGAGAGGACAGAAGGCGCCCAGGGGTAGTAAACCACAGTGGTGGGAAATTCGATGACAAGGAGGGGGTTGAGCAGAAGAGTAGATATGGTATCCAAAACAGATTTTAGAGGATCAAGGTAACTATGATGGGGGAGATTTGCGATCTAAGCCCAGGGTATATGGACCAGAGTCGTAAGATTCGGAGGGCCGGCGATGACTTTTCCTCTAATGTAAAAAATGGTCTCAAGACAATTTGGGGGTAAAAAAAAAACCCAAAAAATTTTTCCCGAGGAGGGGTCTATACAAAGAGAAGTTGGGGACCTACCCTGTTGAGAGAAAAGGATGGGGAAAAATTGGAGTAAAAAGTGGATGCCGTGGTTTGGGCCCAGGAAGATATGATGATATTGGACTGAAGGGAAATGTCGGGGATTTGTATGGAAATGCCAGAGGTAAAAATGGTTAAAAACATAGTGATCGGGTTCTATGGTAAAACCCATATTGTCATTAACGGCAAATGGAAAAAGAGTGCTGAGTCACTGCCTTGTAGATTATTCAACTAGGAAAATTTGGAAGAGTTTTTTCGACTTGAAAAATTACCTTGGGAGGAAAGACTTTTTAAAGTCTTTTTTCCACATTGCCGAGGGGGACTTTTTTTGGAAATTGTATTGTATCACTCTCAAATGGTTTAAGGGGGGGGGGTAGAAAAGAGTGATGAAGTAAAGTACTCTATTACTCATCACAGTACCCGGAAGTGGTACAAAGGGGAAAGTCAAAATGGGAAGTGGGCACTAGAGGGAAAGAAGTCTAGAAGAGACCATGGAAAAACTAAACGAAGAGAAGGGAAATAACAAAGCAGAAAAAGATTTTTTGGGGGTCAAAATTGGGAGGGTTCTAAATTATAAGGTCAGTTTGGAGGGAAGCGTTTTTAAGGGGGCGGGGCCCCCGGAGTTGGGGTAGAATCACCCCAAATGTGTGGAGGTATTAAAATTACCGAGGAAAAGGGCTGGGTTAGGCAATTGTATTTTTAAAGCAAAAAAATCAATGGGTTGGGTAGGAGTAGTAAACTGATCCAAAAGCGAAAAAAAGATGCTCATATTGTGCCGGGGCGTGGTTTTGGAGTACGACAGACAAAGAGTGTGAAAAGAGAAAATGGTATTGGGAAATTGGGATAAGAGGATGTGTAAGAATTCCTTTTGGGAAAAATGGCAAGGTCAGGGCAACGAGAAAGGAACCAGAAAATTTCCATGTGGAGAGCTATCCTTGTTGATCTATGAGTGACAACTGTTATGTGCGTGTTTTGGGGAAATTTTAAGGGAAGGGGTTTTGGGGGTGAGAAAGGGAAAGAGAGGGGGAAGGTGGTTTTTTATCAGGGAAGGGGGGTTCAGGGGTGGGGGTCTGGGAAGGGATAGTTGTGACTAAGGGGTTTACGTAGTCCCAGGGGGGTGGAAAGGGGTAGAGGGAGGGTTAATTAGGGGGAGCTGGAGCTGGGGGGGGGGTGGGCTGTGTTGGGGGGGGTGGGAAGATGAATATCAGCAGTCACTGAGTGGGGAGATGTGGAATTTTAGGTGAATCGGGGGTTTTGGTGTCATTTGGGACCGAGTAATAATTTTGATAAACGAGGGGGGGGGGGACTGGGTTCACCCGTTAGACGAAATGTAATGGCCTCGGGACATCTGTGTACGTGGATTTTCAAGATCATTTCGACTTTTTTTTTTTTTACACGTAACCCCCAGTTACGTCCCTGAGTCACTACGAGGGTTTAGTAATGGATAGTCGTCTTGTTTTGCTGGGGAAACGGGGAAGCAATCTCGGTTCGGATTTTGCGACTATAAGCGCATAAGCCCAGGATTGAGGGGAGGCCCCTTTTCCAATGAGTGTGGACAAGTAGTAACTTGGTGTGACCCAACCCTGGGAATTATGCTGAACTTCAGGTTGCGGGGTCATGCTGCTACAATGGATTCTACTTCAATTTCCCTGAAGTTTGAATTGTAAAAAAGGAGGGAGGAATGGGGTTATTTTGCTAAAAAGAGGAGATACGAAAAAAAAATTTGAAATTTTTGGAAAAAGGGAAAACAGATAGATAATAGCTAGGCAGGAGGCGAGATAAGAAAAGGGTGTGTGAGTATTTATGTATGCATATATATGTGTAGTAAATGTCTGCGGGGGTGCGTACACTTTTTGTAACTCACGAAAAAGTGACTCATGCTTTTTCGCTTTATGAGCAAAAAAACTTGTTGGGTTTCTCAAATCGCATATTTCAATAAATCCCAAGGCAAAGCCTGCGCCAACGAAACGTCTTTTTATGCACCTAGGGGTGTTTTCAAAGGGGCACACCATTTTTATAGTATGATGTTAAAAAAAAAAAAAAAAAAAAAAAATCTGATTTCCCCCAAAATTTGGGGCCCCAAATATGTTCCGGAGTAATGCCATGGCTTATATGTTTTTTGGGACTCTTAAAAACACCATCCATTACCCAATGATAGCCCATTTTAGTTTTAAGCCCAAAACTTCATTAAAATCTCAGGCTGTAAAAGGGAGTTACATCCGTTTTGGTCGCCCCGTAAGTGCACGCGGGGGGTCCCGGGCCAGGGGAAATCCCGCTAAATTTGTCCCCGGCCAGGGGAAATCACCGCTAAATTTGAAACCGGCAAATAGGGTATGTGGGACTACAAACATCCTCGCGAGTGGGGTTAAAGAAGGTTAATTTCCAAAAGTAATTTTGGGATGTTTGTGGGTTCTTGCAATCACCTCTGGGGGGAAAAGGGTAGCACTGTATTGATATCACTCTTAGTCCGTGAGGGAGGGCCCAAAAAGCCTTTTGCACAAACTCCAATTTTTGTTTGATGGGCATTTATGGGGGAAATCCCAGTTTAATATTGAGGGTTTTTTCAAAAATCTCAGGAATGGGGTTACAGAGAGATCGGGGTTTTTTAATGTTATAGCTTGGTTTTCAGATGTTCGGTGAAACGAGAACCTGGGTCGGCTACGGGAAAAAAACTCAAACTCGTTTTAGGGGGCATTTCTGGAAAAGTGTTGTGAAAGTAGAAGCTTGGGGGTCACGAAAAATCGGGCCCCTTTGGCTGGTTTTAAAGGTTAAAGGTTAAAAGCAAATAAAGTCTAACTCTAAGGTCTGTAGCACTATAGTTAAAGTTAGGGGAAGGGGGTTAAGTTGTGATTATTTTTTCTAACTGGGGGAATGGAAATTGGGGAGTAAAAGGGGGTTTGGGTCGGTGGGTAAGGGGTTTTTATTAGATGAAATATGTATGCGTTTGAGGAAAAAAAATAGTTTTGAAGCAGAAATTGGGGTTCTGTAAGAATGTCTGATAGGTTTTGGGGGGTCGTGAAGGGAGGGTAGGTGGGGAAAGCAAGGGGAGGGTTGGTTTTTAAAACGGGGCACGAAATAGGATGCGTGGGGTTTAAAGGGGACATTACTAAAGGGAAAATAAGGTGGTCTGGTTTGAAACGAGAGTGTGTTAGCGGGTGTGGCCAAAGCGAAACGGGCGAGAGCGGTCTCCCCCCGCTATTCCGATAAATGGAGCGACCGGGGAAAGTTATTTAAAAGTTTTACCAAAAAAAATTTTTTTAAAA
>NW_023647097.1:0-2500 GCF_015228065.2 Penaeus monodon
GTTAGACAGCCAGCTGGACAACAGTGAATATGACAGGCTAAAGCAGGAGCTGTTGAAGGAGTTTTCACTTTCACTTTCTCTATCAACCAACAACTCCTGTTTTCCCATCTGCTAGTATTAACATCAATGCAGCAATTTCCCAAGGCCGGAGGCTCTTCACCCCATTCCCCATTCCTTGCTGTAGACGACATCTTCAACTACCATAAGTGGTTCAGCAGCGCAGCCTATAATCAACTCGATGGATGTTGGTGGAGGTCTCAGGGGTATCGAAAGAAATGCAGGTGGCCACTAAGCAACTACCCCCCACATCGGTTTCCACATCCAAGATGAGAGATTCGGAAAGCACTTTCTCGTCGATACCCAAGCCTTCCTCTCCATATTCCCAGCAAGGCAGTCTGACAGACGAGCTGCCAAAGGCTTGTTGTAGCCATAGGAACTCCAATCAACTCTTATGGTTCCAGAGACATCACCATATGCCTCACCAGGCACTCTTACTCATGGAGTTTCCTCATTGCTGATGTGACCTGGCCATTACTTGGTGCTGACTTCCTCTCACGCCACAACCTGCTGATTGATATGAGAAGACACCGGCTTATTAGCATGGAAACTTTCACTCTGCTTCCGGTCAGTGCAGTCTCTATTCCAGGTCCTCCTGACATCAACATGTGGTGCCTCACCAGTGATGCCTACAGTCTTCATGCCAGAGCTCCACCACACCAACATAGTAGCAGCAACGAAACTCAGAGTGTACCACCACATCAAGACAACAGGAACCCCAGTCCATTCTCGTTTCCGTTGCCTGAGGCCAAAGATGCTCCACACTTCTAAGCTTACTTTCACATGGGCATCTGCTCCAAGGCTGCCAGTCCATGGGTATCCTCTCTTCACATGGTCCGGAAGTCAAACAACTCGTGGCGATTACCAGTGACTAAACTTCATCACTGAACCAGACCATTACCCCATGCCAAACATCACTGATTTGACAGCCAGTATAGGTGACGCCCGCATATTCTCGAAACTGGATCTACTTAACGGGTACTTCCAGGTGCCTGGCCAATAAGGTCGATACTGTACTCCAATTCCCTACCTCATCATCCATCAAGGGAATCTAGCAGTTCCTAGAGATGATAAACTACTATCACCGATTTATCCCAGGGCAGCATTATTGCCCCTCTCCAGGAGGCTGCTGCTGGAAGCAGGAGGTCACTTGCGTGATCCCACAGGCAAGAGAGAGCTTTCACAGATGCCAAAAACAGCCCATTGCAGATGACAGCCCGGGAAGTTCCAGCCACCTGAGCAGATGTACAGCACATTCAACAGAGAGCTCCTGGCAGTACATCTGGCCATGCACACTTCTGCTAAATGTTCAAAGGAACGTCCTTATTATTTTTACAGATCACAAATCCTTGGTCAACACCATTTCCAAGTCAGGGGATGCTTGGTCAGAGTGGCAGCAACGGCAGCTCTCGGTTATTGCCAAGACGGGCTGCACTATGAGACACCTCTCAGGCTCTCAGAAGACAATTGCCGATTCTCCCTCATGTATTGAGATCTCCTCCATTCAGCTCGGGGTAAAACTACAAGGCTCTAACGGCAGAACAACAGCAAGATCCAAGACCATGGCCTATGTCATGGCTTTTAAACCAACCTTGACTGGGAGAAAGTCATATCAGAAATACACCTGTCCTCTGTGACACCAGCACTGGTGCCCTGCTCCCTCATCCCTACCACATTCCAGAGGGACATCTTCGACCTCATCCATGGTTGGCTCACCCATCCATCTGCAGCACCACCAAGCTAGTTTCAGTGTGGCATTCCATGAAGAGAGATCTCCACCAACGAATTCATAAATCTCCAATTTGCTTTTGAAATCGTTCTTCCAGAGGAACCATCTCATCACATGCATTGATATAAACCCTGATCTACCTATGCCGTCGGAAAACGTAAACTTCATATTCCTCCTTTAACGCTCTTGCCTGTACTCACTCGTACCCACACATTCGAACCACAACCGTTATAGCAACAGATTTCATGCACAGCACAGTCTTGCTTCTTGTCACAAACTGTACTCGCAGTTGGGCTCCAGGCTAAGTTCGGCTGGACAGGCTTTCAAGTGTGGTTTTACTGAAACGAAGAATTTTAAAGGGATTTTTCATTATATTTGGTTCTTGGTGCGTTACTTGGATCTGTATAAGTGTATGAATAGTGGAAATACGTCTGTGCATGAATTTATGAAAAATAAGAGAAAAATAAATATTATAGGCTAGAGGTACAATAATAATGGAAAATAGATCTATTGATACTTTTTTATCTATTACTCTACTACTATTTCCTTTTCATACATTAATTATCAAGAATTGAAGACCTAAAAGACTAAAATATATACCCGATATACCTGCGTAAAGCAGTCTTTCATGCAACCATAACTGCAACATTTTTTTCCTGCAGGACAATCCGCATCACTGTTGCACTTGTAAATACAAATGGTTACCAAATCTGG
>NW_023647098.1:0-7383 GCF_015228065.2 Penaeus monodon
ATTATTATATTATTTAAAAATATTTTAAATTTTATAATAAATAATTAATAATAAAAGTATAAATTTTAATAATATAATTGTTATAAATTGTTATTAATATTAATATTGTTATTATTATATTAATATATTTAGTATATGTAAAAATATTATTATAACAGTAATATTACATATACGATATTATTAAAATAATATAAAATATATTATAATATTTATTATTATATTGTATTATATTATTGTAGTTGTGATGTAATAATTAAAATATATATATAACTGAAATTGCAATGATAATGATAATAATTGCAATAATGATGATAATATTGCAATAATGATGATAAGATGTAATGTGTGATAACATAAAAAATGTAAATCAAAAATGAAATAACAGGAAAATGTCCAATATAAAAAAAGGAAAGAAAAAAATCCAAATTAAAAGCCAAAATTGCAAATATAGCCTTTTGAGAGTAGACTCCAAAGACGTTTTTTCCTTCATTTGATGATTTGCAAATTTATGGGAAATGAATAATTACCAGATTATTAAAATATGACATAATGATGATAAAGTGAGAATAAGATATTTGGTATAAATTTATATTATTTATTATTAATATTTTATTATTAGCTTATTATTATTATTATTATTATTATTATTTATTATTATTATTATTATTATATTATTATAACTTAATTATTAGTATTATTGCAAAAATATATTATAAACTGAATAATATAATATAATAATAATAATATTATTTAATAATACTAATTGTTTAATATTGTTTATATATTTATTATTATTTACATATATTATTTTACGATAATATAATTAAAAATAATTAATAAAGTAATAATTACTATAGATATTAATTAAATAAGATATAAATAATGATTATAAAGAGTATATGTGTTATTAATTTATATAACTGTTATATTGTAGTTTTATATATGAAAAATATATATATAAACTGCAATAATTGCATGATAATGATAATAATTGCAATAATGATGATAATAATTGCAATAATGCATGATAATGATGATGATAATGATGATAATGATGATAATGATGATGATAACGATATAAGGTGATAATCCATGAAAAATGATGATAATAACAGGAATTGTGCCATATATAATAAAAAAAGGTAAAGAAAAAAAATCCCAAAAGTCGGAAAAAAGCGCAAAATCCTATAGCGAAATATAGCCTTTGAGAGTAGACTCAAAAATGACGTTTTTTCCATCATTTGGATTCTGCGCAATTATTAGGGTAATAGATGATAACAATTTTTACCAGAATTCTGATTAATCATGACACTAATGATGATAAAAGTGAGAATAAGAGAATTGGATAACATTTGATGATATTACTATTAGTACTATTAGCATTATTATTATTATATTATTATTATAGTATTAAGAATTATTATTATGAGTATTATTATTATATATTATTATTATTATTATTATTATTATTATTATTATTATTATTATTATTATTTTATTATTATTATTATAATCCTTAGTATTATTCCAAAAAAATATATTATAACTGTAATAATAAACAATTAATACGAATAATAAAGTATAATTATAATAATACTAATTGTGTATAATATTGTATAATATAGTATTGTTATTATTATCATTATTTATTATCTACTGTAGTATATGTAAAAATATTATATAACAGTAATAATTACATTAATAACGATATTAATAAATAATGAGATAAATAATGATTTATAAAAGACGTTATTATTGTTATTATTATTGTTATTACTATTATTATTGTAGTTGTTATTAGTATAAGATGTAAAAAATATATATTATAAACTGCAATATTGCAATGATTAATGATAATAATTTGCAAGAAGGATGATCATAATTGCAATAATGCGATAATGATGATGATAATGATATGATAAGATGAAATGATGATGATAACGAACTAATGATGATAATCATGATAATAATGAGATAATAACAGGAATTGTGTCCATATATAATAAAAATAAAGGTAAAGAAAAAAAAATCCCAAAAAGTCGAAAAAGTTCGGCAAAAGCTAGCGAAATATAGCCTTTTGAGAGTAGACTCCAAAATGACGTTTTTTCCATCATTTGAGATTCTGGAATTATTAGGGTAATAATGATAACAATTACCAGAAGTCTATTAATCATGACAAGAATGATGATAAAGTGAGAATACAGAGAATTGGATAACATTTGATGATTATTACGATATTATATTATCATTATTATTTCTAGCCATATTATTATTTAGTATTAGTATTATTATTATTTAGTGATTATTATGATTATTATTATTATTATTATTATTATTATTATATTCATATATTATTATTATATTATTATATTATTATACTTTAATCATTAGTATTATTGCCAAAAAATATATTATAACTGTAATAAAACAATAAATAATAATAATAAGTTATAATTATAATAATACTAATCAGGTTATAATATGTTAGTAATATTATTAATTGTTATTATTATGAGATTATTATTATGCTTACTGATGACGTATAATTGTAAAAATCATATTGATAACAGTAATAATTCCAGTCAATAACGATATTAATTAAAATAATGATATAATAAGATTATAAGACGTTTATTATTGTTAGTATTATCTGATTATACTATTATTATTGTAGTGTTTATTAGTATAGATGTAAAAATATTATTATAACTGACAATAATTGCAATGATATGATAATAATTGCAATAATGATGATAATAATTGCAATAATGATGATAATGATGATGGAAAATGATGATAATGATGATAATGAGATGATGATAACGATATAATGATGATAATCAGATAATAATGAGGATAATAAACAGGAAGTAGTGTCCAAATAATAAAAAAAAAAGGTAAAAGAAAAAAAAATCCCAAAAAAAGTCGAAAAAAGCGGCAAAATCTAGCGAAATATAAGCCTTTTGAGAGTAGATCCAACAATGACGGTTTTTTTCCATTCATTTGATGATTCGGCAATTCATTAGGGTAATTAATGAAACAACTACCACCCAGAATCTTTATTCATTAGAATACCGCAATGAACGACAAAATAATGCATGTAGTAAAAGTGAGATAAAGAGAATTTGGATAACATTTGATGATTATTACTAATTATTACTATTATCATTATTATTAGCATTATTATTATTGATTATGATTCTTTTATATATATTATATATTAGTGATAATTATTATATTATATTATATTATTATTATTATTATTATTATTGACTATTATATTATTATATTTATTACTTTAATCCATTAGTATTATTGCCAAAAAAACTATGATTATTAACTGTAATAATAAAATAATAATAATGAATAAGTATTAATTATAATAATACTAATTGGTATAATATTGTTATTATTTATTATGTTTTATTATCATATTATTATTCTTACTGGTAGTATAATTGCTAAAAATAATTATTATAACAGAATAATTACAGTATATAAACGTATTAATTAAAAATAATGATATAAATAATGATATACAAGACGTTATTATGTTATTATTATTGTTATTACTATAATTATTGTAGTTGTTATTAGTATAGAGGTAAAAAGTATATATATAACTGCAAATAATTGCAGAAACAGCGATGATAATTCGATCCAATAATCATGCACATAAATGAGAGATAATACTCCGCCCTAAAGAATGATGATTAATGATGATGATAATGGATGAGTAAATGATGAGTACTAAATAGATGATGGATAACGATTAAATTAATGATGATTAATCATGATAATATTAATGGATCTGATAATAAAGGAAGGTAGTCATAAATAATGTAAAAAAAAAAACGTAATACTCCGGCGTTCATTCAATCTTGTGTTATAAAAGAAAAACAAAAAACATACTAAACAAGTAAAGAGATATCAATTAACAACCAAAAAAAAAAACACCCAAAAATGTGTCGAAAATACAAGTAGCGGACAAAAGTCTAGCGAAAATAGTCTCACCTCCCAGCCTTTTTTAGACGCGAGTATGGACTCCAAAATGAAACCAATCCCTGCGTTTTGCCAATTCATTTGATGTGATTCTGGCGAATGATACGGCACGTGGTAGGTAATTCGAATAATAGGATTGGTACAACAAGTACAGAATATTCTATCAATCATGGAGCAGATATAAGGTTGATCGACTGTCTAATATTACTAAAACTAGTGCTGAGAATAAAAGAGGGAATTTGTCGACGAACTAACATTTAGGAAATGCAGTATTTAATGTATCTTACTAATGCACATTATTAATAGGCATTACTTATTATTTTATATATGATCCGCTACTAACTCCCTATTATTTATAGATTGTTATCTATATCCACCCTCATTATTATTATTATTATTATGATTATATATTATTATTATGTATTTATTATCTATTTTGAGATATGCATTACCGCATAGTCCTCTTATTCTCTCTTGACCTTATCTTATTATTATTCACTTTAACAATTCATCCGAGGTACTAAAGTATACTCATTGCCAAAACAAAAATATATATAGTTATAACTGTAATATTACGATATTACAATAAATAATAATAAATGTCAAAAGTATCTTAACATTATAATAATTACTAAGTTCGTGACGTGGACCCGTAGCCTATAATATTACCCGTTTCATTAATATTATCCTTTAGGTGTTCGACCATATTTTATCATGTTACCATTATATCCATCGGTTAGCTGGAAGTAATATAATTGTGTAAAACTAAAAAATAATTATTATAACAGTAATAAATACAGTAGAATAACGATCTTAAATTAATAAGATATGATATAAATAAGTTATAATAGGACGTCTGTTATCATATTGTATACCCTTCTATTATTGTACTCTAATATCTTATAATTATTGTAGTTTCGTGCCTAGATCCTGTATTAGTATAGATGTAATAAAAAATATACCTAATTCTCATAATATGCAAAAAATCGGCACCACATTAGCAATAATTGACACAAGAAGTTGTATAATCGATGAATTAATTGCAAACAATTAATGATGATAATTATATTGCAGAAGCTAGTTTCACCTACACTATAATAGATGATAAATTGATCGTCGATTTCAAGAGATAATGATTGCATAATGAATGATAATGGATGATAGGCCATCCATGATAACGCATAAACAAGTGTATCCGATAATCATGATTAATAATTGATGACTACTACACAGGAAACTTGTTTGTCCATATATAATTTCTAAAAAAAAGGTTAAAAGAAAAAAAAAAAAAAAATTCCCAAACGTCGAAAAAAAAAAAAAAATAAAACTAAAGAAAAAAAAAAAAACAGCGGCAAAAAATCTAGCGAAAATATAGCCTTTTGAGATGACTCCAAAATGACGTTTTTCCATTCATTGTTTAATGATTCTGGCAATTTATTAGGGTAAAATGCATAAACAATTACCAGAATTCCATATAATCATGACAATAATGATGATAAAAGTGAGAATAAAGAGAATTTGGATAACATTTGAGGAGTATTACTATTATTACTACTATCATGATTATTAGCATTATTATTAGTATTATTATTATTTTATGATTATTATTATTATCTATTTATTATATTATATTATTATTATTATTATTATTCTTGATTATTATTATTATTATTTACTTTAAGTCATTAGTATTATTGCCAAAAAAGATATTATAACTGTAAATTAATAACAATAATAATAATAATAGTATAAGTATAATAATACTATATGTTATAATATTGTTATTAATATATTATTATTGTTATTATATCATTATTATATCTTTACTGGTTAGATAATGTAAAAATAATTATATAACAGTAATAATACAGTAATAACGATATAATTAAAAATTAATGATATAAATATGATTAATAAAGACGTTATTAATTGTTATTAAATTGTTATATATTATTATTGTAGTTTGTTATAGTATAGATGTAAAAATATATATTATAACCTGCAATAATGCAATGATAATGATAATAATTGCAACATGATGCTAATATTGCAAAGAATTGATGATAAGGATGATGATAATGATGATATGGATGATAATGATGATGATAACGATAATAATGATGATAATCAGGATAATAATGATGATATAACAGAATGATGTCCATATATAATAAAAAAGTAAAAGAAAAAAATCCCAAAGTCAAAAAGCGGAAAAAACTAGCGAAAATAAACCTTTTGAAGTAAACGCCAAAATGACGTTTTCCATCCTTTTGATGTCTGCAATATGGTAATATGATAACAATTTCCATAATTCTATGATTCGGCAATAATGGATGTAATAAAAGTGAAATACAAAGCAGTAATCTTTGGATAACATTTGATGATTAAGACTATTATTACTATTATCATATTATTAGCTATTATTATATTATAATTATTATTATTATTATTATATATTTATTATTATTATTATTATATTATTATTATTATTATTATAATTATATTTTTATATATTTATTATTGACTTTAATCATTATTATTATTGCAAAAAATATTTTCAAACAGATAATAAATATAAAAATAAAATAAAATAAGTATAATTATAATAATACTAATTGTTATAATATTGTTATTAATATTATTATTGTTATTATTATCATTATTATTATTCTTACTGGTAGTATAATTGTAAAAATAATTATATAACAGTAATAATTACAGTAATAACGATATTAATTAAAATAATGATATAAATAATGATTATAAAGACGTTATATTTATTGTTATGTTATTATTTATTACTATTATTATTGTAGTTATTTATTGTAATAGAATGTAAAATATATATTATAACTGCAATAATGCAATGATAATGATAATAATTGCAATATAATGTGATATAATGCAATAATGATGATAATGATGATAATAATAATGATAATGATGATAATGATGATATTAACAAATAATTGATGATAATCAGATAAATAATGAGAAATAACAGGAATTGTTCCATATATATAAAAAAGGTAAAATAAAAATCCAAAGTCGAAAAGACGGCAATTCTACGAAATATGCCTTTTGAGAGTAGACTCCAAAATGACGTTTTTCATTCATAGATTCTGCAATATTGGGTAATAATGATAAAATTCCAGAATTAAAGACAATGATAAAAGTGATAATAAAAGAATTTGGATAACATTTATGATTATATATTATTACTATATATTATTATTAGATTATTATTATTATTATTATATTTTATTATATATATTATATTATTATTATTATTATTATTATTTATATTATTATTATTATTATATTATTATTAAATTTTTATATTATTACTTTAATCATTAGATTATGCCAAAATATTTAAAC
>NW_023647099.1:0-7383 GCF_015228065.2 Penaeus monodon
CTTTACGGCCCCTTTTTTTTCAAAAAAGGTTTTTTTTTTCCGGATACAACTGTTATAACCATACCATTTACAACACCCACTCACACACGCACCCACACAACCCCACACACACCCACACATCCCCCACACACACACAACCACACACACACACACACATACAAACACACACCCACACACCCCACACACACACACCACACACACACACACACAACGCAAACCCAAGCATAATCCTTTCGGTCCAGTCCTTGTATAAAGGTTTGGGAATTTTCAAAACCTTTTCTCTTGGGCCTTTAAAAACCTTCACCCCCAACCCCCTCCATCGTCAGCCTCTTGTCTCTCCATTTTTAAAAGGGCTCATATCCCCCCCTTCGCAACGTTTTGAGGGACTAAAACTTAATACATACTACATACTCAAAATTATAATTTTTAAAATTATATAATAATTTTTTTTTTATTTTTTTATATATATATATATATATATATTTATGTATGTATTTTGTTGTGTAAAATTTTTGATGTCCTCTCAAACGTTGCTTGAAGGTAGTATTGGCTCCTTTTTAAACTGTGAGAGAAAAGAGGCTGACATGGGGGGGGTTGGGAGTTAGGTATAAGGCCCCAAAGAAAAAAGGTTTCTAAATTCCAAGCCTTTAACAAGGACGGGCCCCAAAAGGATTATGTTTGGGGTTTCGCGTTCGTGTGTGTGTGTGTGTGGTGTGTGTGTGTGTGGTGTGTGTGTGTGTTGTGTGTGTGTGGTGGGTGTGTGTGGTGTGTGTGTGTGTGTGTGTGTTATGTGTGTGTTTTGTGTGTGTGTGTGTGTGTGGTGCGGGGTTGGTGTGTGTCTTTGTAAATGTGTATTCGTCTTATCTTTTTACCGAGAAACTAAAACCAAGCCGTGTTATAATAATGAAAATGATATGAAATGGGGAAAAATAATAACAAAACCAATGATAATATATCAAAATGAAAGGATAATAAAATTGTAATGATATGATAATAAAAATGAAAAATATTGTAATAGATGATGGAATATTAAAAATAAAAATAATAAAATAATTAATAAAAATAAAAATAATAAAAAACAATAATAATAATAAAAAAATTAATTAAAAATATTTAATATCTAGATAAATTAATATAATAATTGAATGATTTGTAATAATGATAAAAAATAATGAAAATGAAATTTATAACCCCAAATTATGTATATTAAACATACAAAAAAGAAAATTTAATCTAATGATTTGGTATTAAAAAAAAACGTAAAAAGAACGGGGAATTACGGATTGTCAAATCTACTGGCCTCCCCCGTTTTCCCCGGATTTTCTGTTTCGTACTTCCCGGGCGGGGTTGATACACCAAAGTCATGCTCTTTTTTTATATGATTTTCCCAGGTATTTTTTTTCTCAGAGATATCCTTTTCCTCTATTCTCCGTCGTGTTTCTGTTTTCTCGTCATTGTATATATTCGTCACGCTGACGCAATGCATCTGTACTAAAATATACCCCTTACAGAAAAACATGAAATATTCCCAGCGAGTAACCCTTTAGTTCCCGGGCCCGGGGGAAAAAAATACCCCCCTGTTTAGACTTCCAAGTGTAAGGGGGATAGGGTGAGATTCCTTTACTTTTCGCACTCTAACAGGCCCCTCGCCGCCGTCCCCGGATGGGGGGGGCCCCGGGCCGGATGCTCCACAAAACCAACCGCCACCACAAACTCATCTGTGGGCGGAGGAGTCACGTTTTCCTAAAAAAAAAAAAAAAAAAAAAATATATGAGATATAGAATAAAAGAAAATATATGAACGAAGTGGAATAATGAAAAAAAAAAAATGATGGAATATAGAATAGAAAGAAAATTATGAACGAAAAACGGAAATTTTAAAGCAGGTTCTGTAGTACTATGTAGGAACATGCAGGGGAACTATCAAAACGTAGAAATCTGAAACATCAACATCAAGGGAATACTCGTGGGGCAAAAAAAAATGGAATCTGTAACCCAGTGGCACTCTAATCTTTTCCCGAAAAAATTTACTTACAGTATTAAAAAAAGGCAGGCGAAAAACATATATTATATATTATAAATATTAAATATTTATATATAATATTAATATTATTATTTTTACCCTATTTAAAATTATATATATTATATAATTAAAATATAAATATATAAATAATAATGTAATATATATATAATAATTTATTATATATATTATACCAATATATATAAAATAAAAATAAAAAGATTTTTATATATAATATTTATATATTTTTTATATATCTAAAATTAAATTATATATATATTTTATATTTTTAAAATATATTTTTTGTGTTGTGCGTGTTTTTGTATATATACTAATATATATTATTAAATATATATATATATATCTCCTTTAATTAATTAATATCTTTATTTTTAATTATATTTATTAAATATACTATTTTATTATATTATATATTCTTAAAATACAAAATTTTTACCCTTACATTTATATATTAAAAATATAAAATATTTTTATTTTAATATTTCCCAATTATTTTTTTTATAATATATATATATATATATATTAAAAATTATGTAAATACAAATTATATACATTTCAAATATATATATTTTATTACTATTATATTTCTAATTTATTTAATATATTTGTGTGTGTGTGTGTGTGTGTGGTTGGGGTGTGTGTTGTGTGTTGTGTTGTGGTGCGTGTTGTGTGTGTGTGTGTGGTGGTGTGTGGGGTGGTGGTGCGTGTTATTGTGTTTGGGGGGGTGTGTGTGTGTGTTGTGTGTGTGTTTGTTGCACTTATTATAATTATATTAAAAAATTATTAAAATATAAATATATTATATATTATATAATATAATAAATATATAAATATATATAATATATATTGATTATTTTTAATAATGTTTTTTATATAATTTATTTATTATTATTTTTATAATATATTAAAATATATTTATAATATATTATATTTTAATATATAATATATATATAATTATTTTTTTTTGTTGTGTGTGTGTGTGTGGGTGTGGGTTTGTGTGTGTGTGTGGGTGGTGTGTTGTATTTTATTATTATTAAATTTTTTATTATATTTTTTTTTTTTTAAATATATTTATATCAATTAAGTTTTGTTTGTTTTTTTCAGTTCTAAAACGTTATTTCTTATCTGTTTTGGGTTTTGTAATTTTATATATATTCTTCTATTTTTTATATATTTATTTTTATATTTTTTGTGTGTGTGTGTGTGTTGTGTGTGTGTGTGTTTGTGTTGTGTTTGTGTGTGTTGCATACATATTAATGTTAAATGTATACATATATACAAACATAATTTTAAAATATTAAAATATAATATATATATATATATATATATTTAAATATAAGAAGAGAGAGGAGGGAGAGAGAGAGAGAGGGAAAAGGAAAAAGAGAAGAGAGAGAAAAAGGGGGAGAGAGGAGAGAGAGGAGAGAGATAGGGATAAAATATATATATATTATATTTATATTAAAATATCTAATAATAATATATTTATTTTTGTGTGTGTGGGTGTGTGTGTTGTGTGTGTGTTTTGTGTTGGTGTTGTTTTTGTGTGTGTTGTGTTGTGTGTGGTGTTGTGTGTGGTGTGGGTTTTTATTTGTATGTTTTGTTGTATTTTTGGGGGGTTTTTCTTTTTTTATATTTATATATTATTTCTTTTATTATTTTTTTATAAATTATCCGTATCTTTTTCTTTTTTTCTATTTTTATTTCTTATTTTCTTTTTTTTATTACTTTTTTAAAATTATTTTTTTATTTTTTATTCTTATATATTTATCTATTTTCTCCACTGCTATTTACTTTTTTTTGTTTTATTATTTTCTTTTTGTGTGTGTGTGGGTGGTTGGTGGTGTGTGTGTGTGTGGGTTGTGTGTGGGGTTGTGTCTGTGTTTTGTGTTTTTGTTTGTTTTGTCCCTATTATATTTAATTCTAAAAATTTTTCCTATTTATATATATTTTATTATCTATATCTTGGGTGTGCTTGTTTTGGGGGTTTGTTCTGTGTTTGTGTGTGTGTGTGTGGTGTGTGCGTGTATTGATTATTTGTATGATTTTGTTGTAGTTGTATGATGCGTATGTTGTATGTATGTATTTTTTATTTTCTTTTATATATATTGTAATATATTATATAAAAATTTTCTATATACCTTAAATTTTTATATTATAAAAAACATTATTATATAATTAATATTTATATTAATATATTTTTATAAATTTTTATTAATTTATTTATTAATTATATTATATATATATTAAAAATTTTAACATATATCACACACACACATATGTGTGTGGTGTGTGTGTGTGTGTGCGGTGTGAACATTTTCGTTTTCAAATGTTTTTATTTTTTTAAGCGTAACGTAAAAGTATCGTTTTCTCAGATGATTTGTAAATTTTTTGGAGGATTTATCTTTTTTTTTTTACAAAGTTTTATCACTGAAATGGCGGAAAATACGCCCAAAGTCGATTTTGTTTTAATAAAGGACCAAAAACCATTTATGTGTCGTCACTCAGTGATATGTTTCGCTGCAACGCTAGTTTTTAGATTCTTATATTTCTCCATTCATCCCCCCGATCTGCTTTTGACTATTCTCCGGGCAGATTCAGACTATCCAGGTCACGGCAACATTAACGAAAAACGATGGGGGGTCCGTCGTCAGGTGTTTCGTCGCTCATGTCTTTATATATATATTTTAATTATATAATATATATAATATATAAAAATATTATTATTTTATTAATATATAAAAATATATATATAAACTCTGAAATTTCTAGATGTTTATTTCTGACGATAATATAATCGAAATCTATAAAATACATTTTTTTATTGTGAAGATACATTTCTTCAAACCTTTTCTACTTTGTCAACTAATACGGTTTATATTCATATGCGTTGTGTTTGTTGTGTGTAAATATTTCCATCGCTTCCTTCTCTCTCTCTCTCTCTCCTCACCTCTCTGCTCTCTCTCTCTCTCTCTTTCTCTCCTTTTTTCTTCCTCTCCTCCCTCTCTCTCCCCTTCTATCTCTATCTTCTATCTATCTTTTTCTCTTTCTCTCTCTCTCCTTCTGCCCCCCCCCTCCTTTCCTCTCGCTCTTTTTTTTAAAATGCCACTTCAACCATTTTTTCCTCTCCTGCCCCTCCCTTTAGGGACCCCTTTCCCGACCCCTGCCACTGCTTAGGGAACCCCGCACGATGCGGGCAAATTTTCCCGGTTTGAAATTCTAAATTTTTAAAAGAAACGACCAAAACCTTCCCTCCCCCCCTTCCTCAAAAAAAAATGCTTTTTTCTCGCCTCCCCCTTCCCAACCCTTTTCAACCCCGCAGCACCCTGGGTTTGTAAAGACGGGGTTTTGGCTCGGGTTCCCCAATAGAATTTTCCCGAACTTGGGCCAATGATCCCAACGAAAACTTTTCCTTGCCTGCTGGACAACCAAAAAACTATGTGCGCGTTCATATTGTTGCGCTTTTTCCCGCTTACTCTGGCCGCTGTTTGGAGCACCGAGGGGGGATTTTTTCGTGCCTGCCTGGGCATTTCGAAAGTCACTTATTGATACATTTTTATAAGGGCCTTATGAAATATAAAATAGCGCAAGAGAAACGTATATCCATGAGATTTCTAAACCTGGGTGGAATATAAAGGGCCTGATGGGCTTAGCAGATTCATTCAGCTAATTCCGGCCCCCCCCCCACTTAACAAAAAATTTACAGGCATTTTATGTGTATATATAATCAAAAGCACCGCGCCACATACCGTGTTGTGTTGTGTGTGTGTGTTTGTTGGGGTGTTTTTATATATTATAATATATTTTATATATATAATATTTATAATATTATATATTTTATATATATAATAACCTTATTTATTATTAATATTATAATTTATATATAAAATATATATAATGTGCGTGGGGTGTGGGGGGTTTTGGGGTGTGTGTGTGTGTGTGGTGTGTTCACATATATATACTACTTATATTATAATATTTTTTATAAAAATTTTTTATTATATTATTATACATCAACAATATATATAATTTTATTATATATAAAATTTTTATATATATATAATTACATACAATAATATATATATACTATATATTATATATTATATATTATAATTTTTTTATTATATATTATATTATTAGTATTCATTTTATATATTATTTATATAAATATATATATAATATTTAAAATTATATATTTAATATATTTAAAAATTATATATGTATTTCCCCTATAATTGAAAGTGGTATAAAAAAATGTATCAACACGCACACACACCCACACACCCAACACACCCACACAACACACACACACCACAACAACACAAAACACACACAATATATATATTTGTGGTGTGTGGTGGTGTGTTACACACTCCTTTCCCTGGTGTTATTCATTATAATATATAATTATTTTATAATTTTATTATTATATAGTATGTATGTATGTATGTATGTAGTATGTTGTTGTATGTTGTAATTAATTACTATTTTTGTTATAAACATTTATTCACATTATACATAGGAAAATTTATTTTATATATATATATATATTATATATAAATTTTATTTGGTGTGTGTGTGTTTGGTGTGTGTGTGTGGTATAATATACTGCATATAAAATATATATTTGTAATATATAACATGATTGTACGTGTCGTATGTCTTCGTGTATATATATTTATATATATAATTATATATATATTATATATATTTTATATATTTTATATATTACAGGGCATATCATACACACAAAACACACACCACACACACACAACACAAACACAACACACACACACACACACACACAAAAAATATTAATAATTATTAATATATTTTATAATTTATTTAAAATTATGTATATGTAGTAAATTTGTATGTATGTAGTTTATGTATGTATGTACTTTATATATACATCATATACATAAATTCAATGAATTTTGTATATGTATGTATATATAAAAATACAACATCATACTACATATATTTTTACATATACATACATTATCCTACATTTTATTAAAAATACTATTATATATATAATATATATATAATTATATAATATATATATATATAATTATTGTGGTGTGTTGATGTACGTAAAAATATGTATGTTGATGTAGTATCTCTATATATACTACATATACATTAATTATATATCTTTTTCTACACACACAACCACACACCATACATACTTATATATATTATATATATATATAATTATTAATATATATATATAAAATATATTGTGTGTGTGGTGTGTGTGTGTGTGTTGTGGGGGGTGTGTGTGGGTGTGTTTTTTGTGTGTGTTGTGTGTTTGTGTGTATTTGTGTGTGTGTGTGAGGGGGG
>NW_023647101.1:5000-7383 GCF_015228065.2 Penaeus monodon
AGAGAGAAGAGAAGGAGGGGAAACCGATAAGAGATAGATAGTGTTAAAATTATATTATATATATATATATATTATTATATATAAAATATTATATATATATATTATATTATATATAATATAGGGGTGTGTGGTGTGTGTTGTGTGTGTGTGGTGTGTGTGTGTGTGTGTGTGTGTGTGGTGTTTGTGGTGGTGGTGTTTTTTGGTGTTGTTGCAAATAGAAAAAATATAGTATTATATTGTCTATTATCTTTTTATATATATATATATTTTAATATATATATAAAATATATTTATATATTATATTATACTTATTGGTACTATACACACGAATTGGATAAAATACATACATTATATATATATATATATATAAATAATATATATAATATATATATATATATATATATATAGTAGATAATAGATAGATAGTAATAGATAGATAGATAGATAAAAGATAAAGATAATAGACAGATAAAAGATAGATGACAGCTAACACGTAGTGTTGTGTGTGTGTTGTGTGTGTGTGTTGGTGTGTGTGTGTGTGGTGTGTGTGTGTGTGGGGGTTGTGTGTGTGGCGTGCGTGCGTGGTGTGTAAGATAGTGGACATTCACCCCAAAAATTTAACAGACGCAAAATTTTTGGAATTAGACGAATACATGAAATAAAATTATTTCAACATTTTACTATACATTTTGGGTCTCTATAAATCAAGAAAAAGAACACATAAATTTAAAATAACGCTGTGAAAATTTTATAGCTCTTCATCAAAAACGGATTTGATTAAACTTTGAAATCCATTTAAACCCATTTTTCGTTCACTGGTAGCAATAACCAAAATGCATATGTTTTTTACTTTTATTATATTGATAAAAGTTTTTTTTTAAATGATTTGATCGTATGATATTTAAGCTATTAATTTCTTGTCTTTTATACTCCCTGGTTTGTCTATTACTGATTTTTTTCCCGAATGGTCCAGACCTATAAAACTTATACTGAAAGTTACTAAATTCCCCGCTAACCGAGACACACGTCCCATTTTTTACCGTGTTAAGCCCCCCAGTAAAAACGGGAAAAACCAGGTATTTCCTTTTCCTTCCTTGCTTTTTCTCAACTGCATTACACACAAAACAACAAAGCAAACCATTGTACTCTAAAACGCTGTTACATCCACAAGCTACGGACACGCACCCAACCCCGCTGAAAATAACACGCTCCCCCTTTTAAAACGACCCGACACCGGGGCACGTAATAACAAGGTAGACTGGGGTTTATTGTAGGAGGTGTCTGGAGGGGTTGCTAAAGGCATTAACCCCCTTTGACCGGGGGTGAGGCTTTGGGGGCCCTCCGTGGGTATTTTTTGTATATGGCTTTTTTGTGTTTGGGTTTTTTGGGCGTTCGTTGTTATGGTTGTATTTGGTTTTTGGATGTTTTTAATTTGGGGGAAAGGTGGGTGTGACAGACGGAGGCTGAAAGAGAGAGGAAGATAGATAAACAAACAAAAAAAAATGACGCAGTCGGGAAAGAGCAGAGAAACAAAAGCAAAAAGAGGACAGATAAACAGACAAGAGAGGAAAAAGTGAGAGGGAAAAGAGAGCGAGAGAGAAGAAGGAGAGGAAAGAGGAGAGGGAGACGGGAGAGAGAGAAAGAGTAGATAGTAGAGAGAAGGAGGAGAAGAATAAAAAAGGGCCCTTTCCATATCAACAGTTTTTTCCATGACCCCTTTCAAACAATAGTTTTTCAGGGGTTTTTTGTTATGGAAACCGCAACTAAAAAAGACTAAACTAAAAAGCAACAAAATTTTCCCAAATTCTTTTTTTCTAGAACCCCCTTTCCGTGGGTCGCCGGGCAAAACCTTAATAACAAAAGTTTGTACCACATACTCGGGAAATCCCTATGGCCAAGGGAAGCTCCCACTAGGGAAGTGTCGGTGTGGGGGTGTTATGAGGTGTGTGGATATTCCGGGGGGATATTTTTTCGGGGGGGGAAAGCAGGAACGGTTTTTCGTATCTATGTTTGTTCTCTCTAATCAATAACATTTTCGTTTATATTCAAACTGCAAACTTTGCCATCTATCTGCCCATCTGTTTTTTGTCTAAATGCCTGCCTAATAATCCTCTATCTAAAAAATTATATATAAATAATTAAAATATATTAAAAATAATAAATATAATAAAATAATAAAAAAATATAAAAATATATATATAATTTTATATATATATAATATTTATATTATTATAATAAATACTATATATATTTTAAATATATATAATATATAAAAAATTTTTTATGTGGGGGTATGTATACTTTTTGGTATAACCCGTAGTGTGCTAATAGATAAAAGGTAGATCATATATATAGATAAGAGATAGAAGTATATATTAAGCCA
>NW_023647102.1:0-7382 GCF_015228065.2 Penaeus monodon
CCCGCCTCTTGGGGCATTTTTCCCCCCGGGGGGGCCCCATAGGGGGGAAACAAACCCCCCTTTTGGCCCCGGGTTTGGCCCCCATGGCCCAGGGCGGGACCAAAAACCTTTTGGGCGTTTCAGGGCTCCTGGGGCCCCCGGGGGAAAACGGGGGTCAACCCCACGGGAAGAAAATTTTGTCCAGACACACCCCCAGAGGCCTGGACTCCGTGGTACTCGCAAACAGCCCCATCTCTTCCCCTCCAGTAAAGTCGAATGTGTGCGGGTGTCCGTGTACTTCATTTGAGGCCTTTGTGGTCATTGAGGAGCGCGGTCCGTGCCGCCCTTGCCCAGATCCTCCCCCTATCCCCATGCGTCGGGGAAGCAAAGCCGGCAGCGGCCCCTAAAGTCTAGGCAGAAATGCGTGAGGGGAAAACCTCTGTTTGACCAGCCTCCTGGGAAAAAAATGTTTTAAATTTAAGGAAAAAAAGCGTAGGAACTTTCTTGAAGAGCGGACTTTTTGGGTTAATGGGCGCCCGCGTGGCTCTCCCTCCCTCTGCTGGGAGTTCCTGCACTCCTCAGCGCGGCCTTCTTCTGAGGCTTGGCGCCTGGTTTTCCCCCCTTTTTTTTCCATTTTTCCCGGGGGGGCGCCCCCCTTCCTTTCCCTTCCTCTCGCCCCCCAGGGCCCCCCGGGTTTATCAAAGGATTCCTTTTCGAAGTCCTGTTTTCGGCTCACGCCCGTCTGACCAACTCTATGTCGTGATTCCCCCAACAAGCCCTCAAACATTAACACTTACCCATAATAGGATGGATGGGGGTTTGTGCGTGCACGAGTATCATATTTCCTTTTTTTCAAAAACATGTTTTTTTTCTGTTGTGTGGTGTGTTTGTGTGTGTGTTATTATATTATATCTCTTTTTTTAAAAGGGTGGTTATTTGGGGAGCCGCCGTGGTCACACATGATATTTTAATTTAGTTTTCATGTTGTGATGCTCTTGGAGTGAGTACGTGGTGGGGTCCCCATTTCCTTTTCCCGGAGAATGCCCGGGGTACCTTTTTTATAATAATTCTCTATTTTTTCCGGCTTGGGACCCGCATGACTTGGGGTGGCTTGGCACCCAGGGTAGGTAGGGTTCGGGGAAATTCCTTGCCCAAGGGGAAAAACGCGCGGCCGGGGGACTCGAAAACCCCGAACTCAGATTGCCTCGTGACAGCCGACGCTCTAACCATTCGGCCACCGCGGCCCTTTAGATCAGGGCTTCCCTGTTTTTTTTTGGGAAATTTTTGAGCGGGGTTTGCCTTGCTTCCGCCCGGGGTTTTTATCGAGTCACCATCTCTATTTTGTCCGGGACTGACTTGATAAAAAATAATAAATATCATTTGAAGGAAATAGGGGGAAAAGAAGATTTTCAGACATATAACAAAAAATTACGGAAGTCAACCTGCCTTTCTGTACTTCTAAAAATCTCCCTTTTTAGGGCTTGGACCAACACTTAACAAATTTTGAACTTACCCCAGATAGACTGCTACATCATTATATCAATATTTTTCCCCGGGGGTCTCAGAATTCCCAGAGGCTGGGTAGCATTTTAATTACCGCACTATCCCGGTTTCTCACATCCGGAATTTTTGGAAAGAATATCTTGAAACCAAAAAAATGTTTTCTTAAAGATATAACCGGGACGAATCCCCAACCGCTCTTTGAAATCTTTTTTGGGGAGAGGGGGCCCCAAACCTGTTGGATCTATAATTGCTGTTCCCCAAAAAAAACCAAATTCTCATTGGGGGTAAACCTTCAAACCTCGAAAATAGTTTCCAGCGGTAACAAAAATGCGCTGGAAATCAATTGGGCCCGGTAAAGACTTAAAGGGCCCCAAGGAAAATAACCCCAAGAAAACAACTAAAAAAATACATAAAGTTACTATTGCAAAGAAATAATTTCTATTAAAATATATAATTATATATATATATATATATTTTATTAATATTAAATGATATTATATATGTATATATATATATATATTTTATATATATATATAAATATATATAACATAAAATTATATAATATAAAATATTATATATATATATATATATATATATATAAAATATATATTATATATATTCACATATATATTTATATTTTTATATATTATATAATATATTAAATTAGATTTATATTTAATTTTCTTTAAAAAATAAAATATATTAATAAAAAAAACAAAAAAAATTTTTTTAAATTTTAATACATACAGGGCATTTAAAAAGATATAAGAATCAGAGCAGCAGGTCAACGGAAAAACACAGAGGAAAAAAAAAAAAAGGTTTTCTATTAAAGGTATCCCTTAAAAAATTTTACCGGATGTTTAGGGGAAATACACGGCCCATGGGGAAAAACAAGTAAAGTAAAATATAATTTTATTCTTTTTATTGAAAACATGTTAAAAATCCTGTTTTAAAAAATTAAAAATATTAATATATAATTTTTTTAATATAATTATTATATATATATATATATATATTATATTATATAATGATATATTATATATTATTTTATATATATATATAAAAGATATTTATGATATTTTAAATATATATATATATAATATATTATATATAATATATATATATTTAATAGATTATTTATATATTGATTATTATATAATATTATATATATATATTAAAATACATATTTTGTTTATATAAAATATATATATATATATTTTATAATATATATTATATATATTTATTTTCATATGTTATGTTTTTTTAAAACCCCCGGCCGCCTCTCTCTCGCCACCAACAAAAGGCAGGCTAGGCAGACGGCGTGCTACCACAGGGTCAAAACATCAACAGCCCCAAGAGCACCGAGCCCACGCGTCCCAGAACCGCCAAGTGGCGAGGCGGGCACAAAATAAACACAAAAGTTTTTACCCGTACATTTTTCTATGGGCCAAACGGGGGAAACCCCGCTGTCACACTGCACGATGCAGTTATAACGGGCACAAATTTTATATCGCCCCAAAGGGGACACACGAGGTCTTACAGGGCCCCCCAAAAATCAGTCCTCCCGGCTTGTTCCTCCGCCCCTCCGCTCACAGCCAGTGCGTCAGTTTCCCCAGGCCCCCTTCATTTTAACACTGTTTCACAGGACAAAGACCCACTGGCGTACATACCCCCTTTCACAGACGACCCTCTGCTCTGCATATAAAAACCCTGAAAAAAAACTACAGAAAATTTAAAAAAAAATCATTCTCAAAAAACCCCAAAAAATTTTTCATCCCGCGGCTTTTCCCCCCCTTCACTGGGGTCTCTCTGGAGGATTTGGGGGGCGGGGTAATTTGGCGTGGCACCCAGGGGGGTTTTCCCGCCCCAAGACCGGGCTCAGGGGTCACATTGACGTCGCCATCGCCCTCCCCGCCCAAATGCTCGCTTCCCCGGGTCAGGTCGCCACGTCCTCATCCCCCGTACTGGGGCAACTTCATCTTCTTTTTCCCCATTGGCCCAGGGGGTAGCTTCCGGCCCCCTGGTAACCCCAAAACCCGGCCCACGGGAAACAGAGGGTCGTTTCCCCTCTGCAATTCGTAGGTGACACAAAAAGGGCCCCCCCCAGGGGCTTGGCTTCGGCGAGAGCCCTCGCTTTCCGTGGGGTTTATGCAGCCACACTCTGCACCTATGTGACTCATTTCCCCCTCATCCCGGGGTTTAATTCCCTTCATGGCAGGGCCGGCTACTTTGACTTCCCAGCACTCGTCGGTGCATTTCCCCGCCGGGTTAGCGGGCTCCAGTGCGCCAACTCGAGGTAGTAGGAACGGCCCCAAAACCCCAAACCAACCCCGCTCCCCGACGACTCTTCGGAGCCCCCTTTCCCTCAAAAGTGCCATTTTGCACCAGCGGGCCCCCTTCAGGCCCTTTTGGAGAAGTTAGTACCAACACTGAAAAAACCCCTCCCTGGTCCAACAAGGCTCCCCCCAACCGCTACGCCATCAGCCAGCCAGGTTTTGAATGCCCCGAGGCCCTCTACTCCCACCTCACTCTTGACAGCGACACCGGATTCTAGACTCTGTCCGGGGGAAAGGGGCAGTCGTTCACCTAACTACCCCTGCACAGCCAACCTCTGGAAGCAAGGGAATCTTCACCCTGCACCCTCACCAGCCTCCGTCCAGGCGACACACACCTTCTTGCTAGGGATAAAACCGCAAGCGTGCCGTCCAACGGCCCCCTACACGGGCGCCCTGACCCCTCTCCCCCGCCCAAAACGAGCCACCACTGGCCCCTTGGTCAACAAGCCCGAGCACCCCACAGTCTCGTGGTGCGTCGGAAGTAGATAGTGGCCAACTAAGGCCGCACTAGGTTTTTCAGCCCCATGTCCCCTGTCAGGCGGATGTTCCCATCTTTGAGCCCCCCACCTGCATCATGCTGGGTTTGACGGCAGTTTTCCAAGTCGGCCCGGGAACCGAGGGCGGCTGGGTTTTGGGCCCCCCTTTAGCCTGCCGCGTTTTCCGCCTTACCCCTTTCCTTAGCCTTTGGACATGCCCGGGGCTGACCATACCCCCCAATCCTGCGCCTGCTGGGAAGGGATCAGAAACCGTCCGGTTGGAGGACGTGTTCTCCCCTCCCCCCGACATGATATCTGTGCCTTCCTTTCCGCACCCCAAAAACAACCTTGGGAAAATGCTCGGGCTCCCTTTCCCCAAAGCTACCTTTTCCACTTTGCCTTTCCCGGCCCCGGGGGTCATGTCGGGGCTGAGCATGGCTCTGGCCGGGGTTTCCTTCAGGAAGCCTCAACTCGAAGGGCCCCGCCAGGCACCCGCGGGCCTCAGGTGTCTGCTGAAGTATATTTGCAGCTGTGGCCGTAAAGCATCAAAAAGAAATCGGGGGCCCAAAGGCCAAAAATATTCTTCCGCCCCCCCCGCAGGGTAGACCTCCTTACCAGCACTCCAATCCTGCGCCGCTGGACAGTGTCTCGCCCCGTTCCCGGTTCGCTTTTTTTCAAGAGGCCCAAAACCTCGGGGTGGTGGTGGTGCCCGAAACGACGTTTCAAAATCTCCCCACGTGGGGTAAGAGGATGTTGGGATGCCGGCGATCCCAACACTTTCACCGCGGGGCCCCTTAGGCTGTTTACCAGCTGAGGGCCCTTTTTTTCCTGGGGTCCAGCCTGGGGAGATGCCCGTTTTCAAATTGGGGGACATATGCCTCCCAGGCCCCCTTCCCGTTTTTCTCGCCGGCTACGCCCCAAGGTCTGGAGGCCCGGGGGTGCAGGGGTTTTCCCCCTCCCCCCCTTTCCCCCCCGGGGGGGGAAAGGGGGGGGGGGAGGCAAGAGGCGGTTGACCGGGGCCGAGTTTGCCCCCCCTAACCCCCCAAAGGGGGCGGTCCGATGGGGCCCAGCTTTCTGCAGCGACCACTGGGGCCCACACGACGCTGCGAGGCCGGGATTTCCGCCAGGACCCCAGGCGACCCATAAATTGACCTCTGGCATTGTTGCCAGAACCTCGTTTTTTCCTGCTTGCCGTACACCTCATGACGCCGCCCTTTCCCCCTTTACTTCCTCCCTCGGCCCTAAACCCCGCCCTTCAGATCTGCACCCCCCCATCAGTTACTCTTTCCCCTGTTGCAGGCCTTGTCGGGGTACTGCTGATTTCCATCTTCCATAAGCAAGATTGCTTGTAAACCTTCAAAAAGTTGGCAGAACTGTTCCTTGCCCTTCCCTTTCCCGCTTCGACGAGTGGGCGCCCGGTCGCGTCCCTTTTGCCTGCTCTTGCCCTTTGTGCCTTTTTCCTCCTATACGGCCCGCATTTGGGAGTGATCGGGCCATCTGGCCGGGTTCACCTCACTGGTGCCTCCCCAGTCATAGCCCCCTCTCCTCTGGGTGCCCCATTTTGCACAAAGATAAAACCAAAAAAAGGGAGGGGTACAGACGGCGTGTATCCACAGGGTCGTGAAAACTCAACAGCTCCAAAAAGGGACGAGACCCCCAGCGTCCCAGAACACGCCAAAATGGGAGGGAGGGCACAAAATAAAACAAAATGACAGTTTTCTTTATTTTCCAAGTTATTTTCCCTACACTTTTTTAAGCCAAAACAGGGGAAAACCCGCATGTCACACTGCACGGTGTTTAACAGGGGAACCAAAGTTTATATCAGGTCCAAGGGCAACACGAGGTTTTACAGGGCGCACCCAACTCATCCCCCGGTTTTTTCCTCCGCTCCCCCCGCCAAGCCAGCTCGTATGTTTTCCCCGGTCCCCTTTTGTTAACACATGTTTCGCACAGGTCAAAAACCCCCCTGGCGACAGTTAATTATATATATAATAAACTTTAATATATATTATATATATTATTATAATATAATTATTGTAATATTGTATATGAAATTTTAAAATTTTATATTATAATATATAGATTATTATATATTTTATATAAATATTAAATTTTTATTAATCATATGTAGCGTTAGGGGCGCGTGAGAAACCCCCGGGCGACCTGCGGTGGAGGGGACACCAATTTTTTTTTTTTAATTAGATTGGGTTCCCCTGTGGCTTACACACCTACTGCCCCCCCATTATTTGGTTGGGGAAAGAGTAATGTGCGTTTTTGTGTGAGATAAAAAACAAGGTATGTGCGGAAAAATAGAACGTGTGTATCATGCGGGGGGTGTGGAGGTGTATGACAGGTGGCAAACGTGTTTTAAAAAAGGGGGAGGACGCGAAGCAGTACACCCCCACCGCGGTCTCGATTTGTCGGGAAATTTGGAAGCTATACCTAATCCCCGTCCCCTTTTGAGGAAATCCCCCTTTAGATCGTTTACAAAAAAATGTTTTTAGGGAAATTTCCCCCGTTAACAACCCAACTAGCGTCCCCCCTGCGCGGGGTCTTTATGATCAGGCGCCACAATACTCAAAACGCTGTTTTTTTTTTTAGACTTCAAACGCCTGTTTATTTTTTTGATAAAAAAAAATTCTCCGGCAAGGGAACTCGTTTTATCGAATCTTCACTTTATTTTTCCCCCTGGTTTTAATTTTTTGGCCCCCTAATACTTTTAAAGGGGGTAGTGATTTTATTATAATTATTATTTCAATTTAAAATTTCCCCTTCCTTTTATTTTTCTTGTTATTACGAGGGTCTTTATATTAGGTTCATTTTTCCCTTATTATCGTTCATTTAGTCCCCTTTTTTTTTACCTTTCAGGCGTATATTTTTAGTGAAAGGTTTATTTTAATTACCTATAAATCTCAGAAAATAATTGGGAAATTTATTAATATTCCAAGTCCCGTCCCCTTTAAAAACATGTTCACATGCCTTTTTCCTTTCCTTTTCAATAAAATCATTTTTGGGGAGGAAAAACTTTTTAAAAAAGGGTTTTTGAAAAACCAAAATTAATTTAAGGGGGGGGGTTAAATTTAGGATT
>NW_023647103.1:0-2500 GCF_015228065.2 Penaeus monodon
TATTTAAAAAAAAAACAATAAAATTTTTTCCACAAAACACAACACAATAGGTAAATAAAGTCATAGATAGATTGATAAAAATTTAAATAGATACACACACACACCACCACACACACACATATATAATATTATATAATTAATATAATATATATATATATAATAATTTTATAAATATATATATTATATATTACACAAAACACACAAACACACATACATTTTAACCAATATATATGTTAATATTATCCTCTATATAGTATATCCTCTATCTATCCTCTATCTATCTATCATTTATCTATATATATTTACATATATATTTAAATTATATATTATATAATATATTATATAAAATTTATATATAATATATATTTGTTGTGTGTGGTGTGTGTGTGTGTGTGTGTTTTTTTTTTGTATGTTTTAAATTATATATTTATTTTATATATTATATTATATATATATATATAATATATGTTGTGTGTGTGTGTTGTGTGTGTTTTGGGGGGTTGTGGGGTTTGTGTGGTGTGTGTGTGGTTTGGTGTGTGTGGTGTGTGTGTGTTGTGTGTCTGTGTGTTATGTGTGGGGTGTGTGTGATTGTTGTTGTGTATGGATTATATATATTAATATAATATATTATATATATCCAAAACAAACCACAATCACCACACCAAAACCAACACACACGACACAAAAACCCACACACCACACCACACAAAAACCACACACACACACACACACCCACCCCCACACACACACACCCACCCCCCACACCCCCACACAATAATATTTTATATTATATTTATATATATATATATATATATTATATACACCCTCAAAAACACCACACACACACCCCCCCCCACACCCACACATATATATATATATATATAATTATATATTTTATATATTATAATTATATTTAATTTTGAAAAATATATATGAAAAATAGATTAGATGGGAAAATAATGGGATTTCTTTGATGGATCATTTAATACATAATAGGTATACTAGTATTGGGGTGTTTGTGGTTGTGTAATATATTATATTATTATATTTATATATTATATAATATATATTTTATTTAAAATATATATATATATATGTGTGTGGTGTGTGTGTGTGGGTGTTTTCTATTTTTCTTCTCTATCTATCTGATTTTATATACCTATGTGTGTTTGTAAATTTATGTAAATATGTATATAAATATATATATATATATTATATATATTATATATATTATTATATATACATATATATATATATTTTTATATAATATATAATTATTATATATATTATATGTGTGTGTGTGTGTGTGTGTGTGTGTTGTGTGTTTTTTGTGTGTGTGTGTTTTGTGTGTGTCTGTTTGTGTGTGTGTGTTATAATTTAAATGGTATTATATATATTATATATAATTATATAATATATATATATTATATATTATATATTTTGTATGTATTATTTAATTATATATTTTATTAATAATTTTATATATAATAATAATATATAAATGTTTACGTATATATATTTTTATATATATGATTGGAGAGAGAGAGAGAGAGAGGAGGGAAGAGAGAGGGAGAGAGACAGACGACAAACAAAAGAAAAGAGAGAGATACATACTATTATGGTTTTCATATATTTTTTAATAAATATTTATATATTTATATTATATAATATTATATATATTTATTTATCCTTTCATATTTTATATATTGTTTTTTTTTAAAAATAAAATTATATATTATTTATATATATTTTTTTATATTATATATATATTTTTATATTTTTATTTGTATATATATATATATAAAATTTTAAAAATATAAATGATATATATATATATATATTTTAAATATATATATATATATATATATAAAATATATATATTACATATATAATGCATAAACACACCTCACCACACAATATCACTCACACCACAACACCCACGCACACACACACAAAACACCACCACATATATATTATATAATATATATATATAATATAATATATATTAAATATATATATAATAATTATATTTTTAAAATATATATATTATATATATATATATATTTTATATATATATATATATATTTTGTATATATATATGTGTCTCCTTTTAATCTCAATCTTTTTTTTTATTTACAAATGAAATAAAAGTAAAACAACAACTCAACAGCCCAGTTTTTTTACGGTGAAATTAGTGATGTAATTACTTTTTAGTTTTTTTGGGAAAATGTTTTTTTTTCGTCTTTTTTTTTTAAAAACGTTTTCCCCTATTTTTCCGTCGATTTTTGTTTTTGTTTAAATTATTTCGGGTTTTTAATTTTTTAAACTGTTTTTCTTCCCTGGGGGCTCCAATATTTTTGTTTTAAATTTTAATATATATATTTTTAATATAAAATTTTAATATATATATATATATAATAATGTACACATATATATGCATATGTGCATATATAATATAATATAATATATATATATATAATATATATATATATATATATAT
>NW_023647104.1:0-7382 GCF_015228065.2 Penaeus monodon
AAAATTTTGGAAATGTTTTTTGCATCTCCACACTGGAATTACTCATTTCCACTCATACCTTCTAACATCTGACTAGCCAACTGTGGAAAACAGGTTTACTACAAGGGAAAGATTCTTGTGTCTTATAGTAACAGATCCTGGTAGCTTTACCACTAAGCTTATGAGTGGAATTATATCACAAAACAATTTTTATTGAGTGTGACTGCATGCTGATGTTGATGACTTCTATTCATAAGTAAAATGACAAAATTTCCACCAAAAAACTACTGCTAATACTTGTAAAATATACAATGAAGCTTTGCTATTCCATTCAATTGCAAATCTGATGCACAACTGACAAAATTTCCTTACGGGAAGTTATGAGTAGCTAACAAATGCAACTAACAGAAATTGGTAGCAACTGTGATGCAAAACTAGCTATATTTCAACTAGGATGAGTTGGTCTGAAAGGTAATGTAACTATAATAAATATATACATATGTATGTGTGGTGTGGGTGGGTGTATTTTGTGGTGTGTGTGTGGTGGTGGTGTGTTTTGTGTGTGTGGTGGTGTGTGTGTGTGTGTGTGTGTGGTGTGTGTGTGTTGTGTGTGTGTGTGTGTGTGTGTGTGTGTGTTGTGTGTCTGTGTGTATGTATGTCTGTGTGTATGTATGTATGTATGTATGTATGTAGTATGTATGTATTTTATGTATGTATGGGGATGGATGTATGTATGTAATATAGTTGTATGTAGTTTTGTATTTTATGTATGTATGTTGTATTTATATATATACTAATATTATTTTAATATTTAGATAATATATCTCTTATATTATTATATATGGTATATATATGTATATGAATAATGTATATATATATAATTATTCATTATGTATATTAAAATTATAATATCTCCTATCATAACATAATATACATAATATACATATATATACATATATAAAATTATAATATATATATTATATATATATATTATTAATGTATATATAGTATATATATGTATATAATATATATATATATATATATTATTATTTCTATATTTTAATAATATAATATAATATATATACAACATACATACTACATACATACATACATACATACATACATATTATACATACATACATACATCACATACATAAATTTCAACATACATACTCTACATACATACATACATACATACATACCTACATACACACAGACATACATACACCAGACCCACACACACCCCCACACCACACACACACCCCCACACAACCACACCCACACCCACACACACACCACACACACACACACAACACACACACACACACACACACACACACACACCACACCCCACACTACACACACCCCACACACACACATACATATGTATATATTTATTATAGTTACATTACCTTTCAGACCAACTCATCCTAGTTTGAATATAGCTAGTTTTGCATCACAGTTGCTACCAATTTTCTGTTAGTTGCATTTGTTAGCTACTCATAACTTCCCTGTAATGAAATTTTTGTCAGTTGTGCATCAGATTTGCAATTGAATGGAATAGCAAAGCTTCATTGTATATTTTACAAGTATTAGCAGTAGTTTTTTGGTGGAAATTTTGTCATTTTACTTATGAATAGAAGTCATCACATCAGCATGCAGTCACACTCAAAAAAATTGTTTTTTTGATATAATTCCACTCTAAGCTGTTAGTGGTAAAGCTACCAGGATCTGTTACTATAAACACAAAAAATCTTTCCCTTGATGGAAACCTGATTTCCACAGTTGGCTATCGATTTTCAGAAGGTATGGGGGAAAGAGTAAGTTCCAGTGGAAAGGATAAAAAATAACTTTTCATTCTAAAAATTTGGATAAGATGTACTATAAAAATTTTGAGCACATTTTTTGCATTTTGCTTAGGGGATTATTCGTTCATTTCTTTTTTTCTTCTAGAAGTGTCACGGAATGAAAACCATTTTTATTTTTTTTTTTTTTTTCCTCGTGATCGAATTTTATTTTAATGGTGGGTACGTGATTTTGACAGAAATGCTAAAAAAAGGGGGAAAGCATTAAAAGGGTTTTTACAAAAATTTTAATTCATGAACTGCGTACGATGGGTTTCTTCCCAAGGAAAATTTTTTGTCTTGGGGGAAGCTTTTGTAATCAAATTTTTAGACTAGAAAGGAATTTTTCCTTCTTCTCAAAATTTTGATACCCTTCATAGAAAAGTTAATACTTAAAGTAAAATAAAAAGTTGCCCCCTTGGGATCCAGATGCTTCCTTTCACAGTCACCCACACCAGATTTCCCTGAGGGCATGTTATGTCACCTGCCCCCCGGGCCAAATTTTTTTTTGATATGGTCGCATCCAAAACGAGAGGTTATAATTTTTGCAGTAGTTTTGTTTCAAAGGAACAGCACATGTAATAACTTTACAAAAGGGGGTTTGGGTAGCGAGGACACCATCAAACCGACGGGGAAATTTCTCCCGGATCGGCCTCATCCGGAGGCTTTGCCCGTCATTCGAAAAAGGGGGATCCGTTTCCCTTTGACAAACCGGAAGGATCCAGAGGCTAGCCAAATTCTCGCCGACTACGGGGGTTTTTATCAAAAAAGGTGAAATGGATTTAAATTTGGGAGTTTTGTTGCTTTTGGGGGGTTGGTTTTCTTTGATTTTTTTTTCTTCTTTGTTTTTTTTTTTAAGGCGTGTCGGGGGGGCCTTTTTGGGGCAGCCCCCAAAACAAAATCCATTTTTCCGAAAAAGACTTGGGGTAGAAACATTTCTGACACCTGTAAAAAGAAGTTCTGGAATTTGTGGTCCCCTTTGTTTGATTTTAAAGGACCTTTTCGAAGGCAAGGGGAAGGAAAAAATTGCCAAGCTTCTCCGGGACAGAGCTCAGGGAAGCCAGCGGAAAAGGGATTTACGCCCGATAACAGCCCACCGAAACCAAAAGGGTTTAAATACAAGCCCCAAGGGAATTTGGGCCCACCCCCCTTATTTTTTAAACCTTGGTTTGGGTTGTTTTTTGATGATTAATTTTGTTTTAAGTATTTAACCCCTTCCGACGGGGGGGCTGTCCACTGCCAGGCGGAGGGACTACTGCCGGGGGGGATTATGTACAGCCAGGGTATGATGGGAGCAGATTTTTTTTGGTGCAACACAGCAAAGATTTTTTTCGCAGTGAAAGTGTGATTAAATTGTTTTAACACTTTCTCATTTTTTTCTTGCAAAAAAAAAAAAAAAAAGCAAAAACCCCAGATTTTTACTCCTGATGCCCGCATGTTTTTTATTCAAATATGACGAAAAATAAACAGGGTCTAAAAAAAAAATACCCTTCATCTCGATTTTTCAGGGAAATTTGGGAAGTAAAACTGAGAAAATAAGAAAACTGAAAAACAGTATCTTCTAGTATTACAAAAAAACGCATGGGATCTGGTATTTGGGTGAGGGGGACATGCTCCTAGAGCGCGTATAAGCCCCCGGGCGAAAGGGCCGGGCCACTTTTGTATTGCACCCACTCTTTCCTCTCTATGGTAAAAACCACATTTCCCTTTCTACTGGAAAATACCGGGGTTTTTATCAGAGGGCACTATAAATTTAACTCAATGTGGCTCTCCGTATCTTCCCTAGTAAAACTTTTGTGAACCCCCACTTAAAAATAAAAAACGAAAGGGGGGTTCTGATGATCAATTTTTTTTCCCCTTTGAGGAACTGAGAAAAAGGGTAATACAAAAAATTGATAACTTACTTCTTGAAAATTTTGAATTAAACATTAAATTTGTACAACTAAAAACCTTTAAATTGACACAAAGCCCCACTTCTCCACTGGTGTGTAGTATAATACCTTCTCTTATTTCCTTTTTAAACCCCCCTTGTCTGTACGTTTTCCTAAAATTTCCCTTCATTTTTTTTCCTTATAAATTCAGGGGTTTCCCTGGGATGGCATCTGTTTTCATCTGGGGGATCTCTCCAAGGCTTCCGGACAAACACCAAAAAAAAAAAAAACCCAAAAACCTTCCAAAAAAAAAAGAAACAAGGTTCTTTTTGGAAATGAAAATAAAAAAAAAAAAGTTTAAATATCTAATTCTTGTGGGATCAAACTATTTTTGAAAAAACAAAAAAATTGCTTATTCATGCCATTTTGCGATCTGATTTTTTTTTATACTTTACTTAATTTATGAAACCTCTTTTTAGCATAGATTTATTTTTTCATTAAAAAAATTTTCAATAAATTTACCCCTTTGAAGGGGTTTTAAAATCCTAAATAATAACAGGAGACCTAAATTATCCAATGCCAGTGCACCACAGCTGTGAAAAAGATATTCTTTTCCCATTTTTTCCCAAATTTGTTCTCAAATGTTTACTTTGTTTGGTTCTGTAATAGATCTATAGTATTTTATAATTTTTTTATTGATATTAGCACAGCTGAATGTTTTTCTTTTTCTGTTATTAAAGTTTTTTCAAACCCTTTTTTGGGGCATTTACCAGGCACTTTTTTTCGTTTCTCCTCTCTCTCTGGTTATGACAAAATTCCGGGTTAACATGTATATTTTAACTTTTAAAACATTACTAAAGTCAAATATTACAAGCATATTTTTTGTTTTAAATTATACATGCATAATCCCGGAACTTAAAAAAATTTTTCCGAAACAAAATGAAACATTTTGGGTTTTCTTCTTAAAAAATTCCCTTATAGAACCTTATAGAATAGAAACAGGAAATAAACTGCGTACCCTCTTTTTAAAGAAATGCTTTGGGGGGGAAAACACAGAAACGAATTTTTGGGGGGAAAACTCGATATTTCACTTTTTCCACTTAGTGTAAGAATAAAAACATAAAACCCCTGATACAAAAATAGTAAAGTAAAGTTTATCTTTTAAGAAAATAAATTCATCTTTCTAAAAAATTATTAATCTAATTTCTACCAGCAAAAGATTTAAACTAGGTATCATAAGTACGTATGGAAAAGACCAAGCAAGTGGGGTATACAAAGGGTGGTCAAGACAATTTTGGGCATTCTTATTTGGTTTCCCTAGTTCTTTACACTTGAATACTACCCCTGGGAAAAGGGTTTAAACCTTGGACCAGGTGGCATTACATTTTGTCCCTGCAATTTTAGCTGGATTGTGCTTTCGCGAGAGGCACCACAATGTTTAGTCCACCAAAGATATCTCACCCGTTAACCTTTTCCTTGTTTAGGATTCTTTATGTTTTTTACTATCTTTATTTTTTTAGTTTGTAATAAAATTATAAATTAAATCTCAACAAAATGATAAAGTTCAACTTGGTCTAAAAAAAAACAAACTTAAAGAAGTTCTGTGGTCTTTAGGGCCACTGTTTGGCTCCAGTGGCTGAACATTGGGGAAACCAAAGGGTGGCAAAAAAAATTTGCAAAAGTACATGGAAGACATAACCTGGCAAAAGGTTTTTGTGCTTAATTAAGGGACGTATCACCCTATAACAGGGTACCCTTAATTTTTTGGATCACTGGCCCAAATAAGGCATTAGGGTAATTGAGTGGCCACCTGTGGGGGCGCAGCAACTTGTAACCGGGCACACGTGAACACTCATGTGGGGGGACAAGGGGCCTGCCCCCTTTTAAAAGTTATTTTCTTTTTCTGCAGATTTTATATATAATATTATATATATAAATATATATTTATTTAATATATATATATATAATATAAATATTTAGTATTTATTTTATATATATGTTTATATTTTTATAATTAATAATAGATATAATATGTATATATATATGTGGTAATATTATGTAATTATATGTTATATATATGCATTTTATGTATATTAAAATGTATATAAATATTATTTATATTTATAAATTTTATTAATATGAAATTTTATGTTAAATTAGTATTATTATGTATATATATGTAATATTATGTTTAAGTATTAAATTTTTATATCTTTAGTAATATATATTATCATAATTTTATAAGTTGATCATTATTCGGGCTATAGTCCGAATAAAAAACGTGTGGCACATGGAGTTAAAAATTTTCTTTTTTGCTTTTTTTTTTGTTGCAGGGAAAAAAGAAAAGGTTAGAAACCCATTAATCACCTTTCACTGGGAAAAAAATAACTTTTTCCGTGATTGTAAAAAATAAAAATTGGCATGTCCCTGCACTCTAGGCTGTGCGACTGCCCCGGCAGATGTCCCCCCATGCCTGCATTTACTAATGCCACCCGTCGGAATGGTAATCTTTTTCTAAGATTTCCCGCCTAGACAGAGAGTTTAGTGAGTGATTAATATTTTTTGAAATTTCGTTGAATGGGAGATATTTTGAAAAAAATAATTTACTCTTCACTCCTTTTTAAGCAGGAATCTATGTGATTTGTGATAATTTTTTTTTTACGGCTGGAGGACGCTGGGTCCAGGTAAAGCATTTTTCTCAGGGCCTATGCCCCCTGGCCCCGGCAGGGGTGCATACAAAATTTTAACATGGCAAAAATTTTAAAAATGACTAAAAAATTTTAATGCATTGTTAAAGATTTAAAGTTATAAATACAAGAGGAGGGGTTTTAACCTTGGGTCCATGGTGGATTTCAGGGGGTCCATGGGGATCAATAAGTTCATTATTATTTTTATTTTTATTATTTATTATATGTTTTTTTTAGATTGTTTTTTTTAAAGTTTAAAAATACTTTTTGGGATTTCATAATATTATTGAGACTATCAAACTTCAGTAATATTTAAAATTACATACATTTCATGCAAATTTGTTTTTTATGTGATTAAACATGGGGAAGGGGTCTTTTCTTAAAAAGGGTTTAAAAACCCCGACCCAAGAGATATGGAGTCTTTAAAGGAAACATTTTTTTTACTATGTTTAACAGTATGTCAAAAAACAATACGACCTTGAAAAGGCAAAAAAAAAAAAAAAAAAAAAAAAAAAAAAAAAAAAAAAAAAAAAAAAAAAAAAAAAAAACACATGCAGAAAAAGGTAATAACATTTCAAAAGGGGGACAAAGGTCTTGATACCACACCGCTTAAGCCCCCCTACCTACAGCACACACCTAGGAGGGTCCCCATCAAATAAACCCGTGCCGAAATTTTAGGGGATGCAGCAGCAAGCCCTGTCCCGTGGGTTTAAACGCAGAGTTAAGAGGTTTTGGTCATTTTACTTTCAGCAATTCCCAGTCTTGTGAAAGGCAAAACCCAAATAATTTGGGCCCAATGAAGGTTGTAGGAGACTATGAAGTATTTATTGGGAAGCTGATTAAGGGGAGAATTGCATCTCCTGTTCACCCGAAACATGAAGTTTTTGCCCACATGCTGCATTTGTTGAGATTAAAGGGTTTTGGGAAAAAGGCACTTTTTTTGGAATTAAAAGACCAAGTGGCTTCTTATAAAAGGTCTAGGAAGGAAGAAAAAGGGCCCT
>NW_023647105.1:0-2500 GCF_015228065.2 Penaeus monodon
CAAACGGGCAGCTTAGGGGGACGGGGGGGGAACAAGAATGCTCAAGTAGGATCGAGCTGGATTTGATGAAAATAAGGTCTTTATATATCTTATTCCAAAATTAAAGCATTTGTTTTCAAAGCTCAGAACTATTTTGTATTGCAGATTGAGAAGTGTAAATCTGGGCAGTAGTTCCAGAAACTGTACTCACATGACAAAGAAATCAGTTTAATATTGATGACAATAAAAATTATTAATGTGATAAGAAGAATAGCAATGATTTTGATGGTTTTAAAAATTATATTAGATAGATAATAAGGTAAATAATGAAAGCAATAATGATAGCGACGACAATGATGAGAGATAAATAAAAAAATGATGATGTTGACTGATAAACTAGTGATAATTATTATGTAATAATAATAATAATCTTAACAATAATAATAATAATAATAATAATAATAATAATAATAATAAATGTAATAATAATAATTATAATAATAATATAATAATGATAATAATAATTATTATTATAATAATAATAATAATAATAGTATTATTATTTTTTATTTTTTATATATTATTTTTAAATATTATTTTTCATCATCATTATTATATATTATAATAATGATGAAATTTAATAATAATAATTTGATAATGATAATAAGAATAAGAATAAGAATAAGAATGATATATAACAATAATAATAAGAAACAACAATACAAAACAAATGATAATAACAATAATAATAATTATTATTATTTTTTATTATTTTAATTATATGATTAAAATTAAAATAAAAATCTTTAAAATTAATTAAAAATAAAAAAATAATAATATTATTATTGTTATTATCATTGTTGTTGTTGTAGTTGTTGTTGTTCTTATTATTATTGTTATTATCATTCTTATTCTTATTCTTATTCTTATTATCATTATCATTATTATTATTATTATCATCATTATTATAATAATAATAATAATGATGATGATAATAATAATAATAATAATAATAATAATAATAATAATAATAATAATAACTATTATTATTATTATTATTATAATAATAATTATTATTATCATTATTATTATTATTATTATAATTATTATTATTACTATTATTATTATTATTATTATTATTATTATTATTATTATTATTATTATTATTATTATTGTTAACATTATTATTATTATTATCATAATAATTATCACTAGTGTTATCATCAACATCATCATTATCTTTATCATCATCATCATCATTGTCGTCGCTATCATTATTGCTTTCATTATTATCCTTATTATCTAATCTAATATAATTTTTAACACCATCAACATCATTGCTATTCTTCTTATCACCATTAATAATGTTTTATTGTCATCAATATTAATGCTGATTTCTTGTCATCGTGAGTACAGTTACTGGAACTACTCCCCAGATTTACATTTCTCACATCGCAATACAAAATATTTTCTGAGCTTTAAAAAAACTGCTAATTTGGAATAAGATATGCCTTTTTCACACCAGCCGACTCTTGACTCTGTTCATCGAATCTGGACCAAACGATTGAGAATAACAAATCTTGTTAAGAGAATGAATCCCATCATCTTGACCCTCATATTTTCACGGAGTAACACACACACACACACACACACCCCCCCACACACACACACACACACACACACACACACACACACACCCCCACACACACACACACACACCGTCCCCGACTCAACGGGCCTCCCGGCTCTCTAGCAACAGACTTTTCCTCAAAGTGTTGGGAAATAATTCCGGTGCTCGGGGAAATGCAGTTGATTCACAATTCACTTTTCGTCTCCGGATCTATGAATAAGAAGCGTGGAAGTTGTTTATTGCCAAGTTTGTGTATCGGGGTTGAAGAATGACGCGAATAAGAAATTGAAAATTTCGGGTAATACGAAGCGCGTTGCTGGTATTGTGCTTATGCTAACTGACTGCGACTCCCTTACATAACTTGGCGAACTTTAGTCGTAAAAGTTTTGATTTACCTCATTGATAAAGTTCTCATCTTGCCCTCCCCCGGGCGCCAATCTGGAGAAACGAAATATTCGATAATTTATATTGTTTTTGCGCCTCCGTCAGATAGCGCATGCGAGGAGAGGCGGCCGACGGCAGTCTTGGAGCCGATTTTGAAAAAAAAAAGTTATTACAGATGTTCCATGTGGAGAAGTAGCAGAAAAAACAGAAATGGAGAAGGGAATAGGGGAGAAAAAAAGGGGTTTATATATAACGAAACAACGGGGGATATTGTACCATCTGTATAAACCCAGGAGCCCACCTCAACTGGACATAGTCATATTACATTACAGTTTAAAAGAAACCTTAAAGCAAATGAAAACGAATTTATATATCAAGACCGTGGCAGCCAATCTCTTCGCTTATAGGCCAATCCTTCTCTGGATCTGAACACTAATCTTTGATAATGAGTGCGTTTTTTACATGCTTCTATCTTTTTTCTTTTTTAAACTATCAAAAGCCTCGTAT
>NW_023647106.1:10000-35030 GCF_015228065.2 Penaeus monodon
GGGGAAATGGGGCCTCGGGCCTTATTGCACGTCTAGGCTTGAAAAATGGATTCTTTTTCTTGGGGCTCTCCGAGAAACCTTTCCGAGATTTGGGGAGCTCTTTGGCAGTTGCTGCTCTTTTCAATTCGTATTTTATTATTCATTATTATTATGTTGTTGTTTTTGTTGTTATAAATTAAATGATAAAAAATTCACTATTATTTTATTATTATTATTTAATTATTATTAATTATTATTAATTAATTTATTATTAATTAAATTTGTTAATTTTATTATTATTATTATTAATTATTATTATCATTTATTATTTAATCCATTTCATTATTATTATTACTATTATTTATTTATTCATTATTGTTATTATTATTATTATCATTATTATTATTAATTATTAAAATCATTAATAAATTAATTAATTATTTATATTTATTACTGTTGTTATTAATTATTTTACTATTTCCCATTACTTATTTAAATTTAATTATGATTTTATATTATTTATCTACCCCATCATTATTATTAATTAATTTTAATTAATTGGTTATTATTATTAATGATTTGTTATTATTATTTATTTATTATTATTATCCATTAATTCTGTTTTCAAATTCTTTCTTTCTTTCTTTTCTTCTTCTGTTCTTTCTTCTTTTCTTTCTTCTTTCTTATTTATTATTATTATTAATTCAATCGTTATATTAATTTTTTTTATTATTATTAATGTTATTTAAATTCATTATATTGGGGTTATTATTATTTTTTATTTAGTTTATTATTGTTTATTATACCATTATTTTATTGTTAGTATTTAAATTATTATTTAATTTACTGTTATTTATTATTGTTAATTATTATCCTTATTAATTATTATGAATTATGATTTATAATACTTCTTCTATCTTATCATTTAATCAAAATACTTTGTTTTATTGAATTCATCGTTAATTATTGTTGGGTTCGTGTTTGTTGGTTTATTATTTAATTACTATCGGTTCTTCTTTAAATTATTAATTTTAAATTAATTATTATTGTTATATTTAATTAATTAATTTATTATTTTTTTTAAAATCTAATTAATTGCCAATGCATTAAATTTTTATTCCAGTTTAATCGTTTATTAAAATTCAATTTATTTCGTCAATTATCCATTATTATTTTTTACTTGTTTTTAAATTTATTATTCATTAATTCATTAATCTTAATTTTATTTATTATTATTTTCATCATTATTAATTATTTTATTTTTATTAATTATTTATTTATTATTTAATTATTATTTATTTATTATTTATTATTTAAAATTATTATTATTTATTATTATTTATTAATTAAGTATATCCAAATTATTTATTGTAAATTGTTTTGTTTTATTCAATCTAATCCATTTATTTATTATTATTTTTTTCATTATTATTAATTTATTCCATTATCATTTATCATTATTATTATTTCATAAATATAAAATTTCAAATGTCCAAAATTCTTTATTTGTAAAAAATTTTTGGGAGTTTTAATTTTTATTTTTCTTATTATTTAATGTTATCCATTATTATTAGGTTTTATTCATTCTTGTTAACTTGAGTTTCTTTCTTTAACTGGGGGAAGGTGGGGGGGTGGGGAAAGGTGGGGCCTCATCTCCACTCCTTGTTGGGTAAACCTTAATAGGGAAAAGGGTTTAATTTTCCCAGCCCAAAAAAAAAACTATTATTAATATATCTTTTTTTAATTTCCCAACCCGATGAAGTGGTTGGAAAAAAGTTAAGTTAATTTTATTTAACATTTTTTTCATATTTTTGATGGGATGGGTCGCCATTAAAAATAATCAGTTTTCCTTTATTATTGGGCGTTAATTCTTTTTCCTTTTTTTTAAAAAAAAACTTGTTTCAAAAACAAAAAAACTATGGGGCTGTTAGACATATTGGCTTCCCCCCCCCTTTCCCCCACACACCCACACATACCAAAGCACACATTAAACCCAAACCCACACAAAAAAAAACACATATGAAAAAAAAAAAAAAAAAAAAAAAAAAACAGGGGGACCACCCCACACCACACAACCACACACACAACCAAACACCCACACAACCAACCAACCCCCAAAAAACAACCCCACCCCACAACCCAAACACACAACCAACACACAACCACCCAAACAACACCACCCTCTTCTTCCTAACCCACAACACACATGGCAGACCCCCCAACTGGTGTGCTCTTCCTTCTCTCCCTCTCTCCTCTCTATCTGTTTTCCTTAATATATTAGATATTCTTTCTAATCTTCTTCTTTTTTATTCTCTAAATCTATCTTAAATTTCTGCCGCCCCCCTTTTTTATTCCTTTATTTGTCTGTTTTTTACTTAAACGTGTTATACCCCCCCCTGGGAAAAAAAACCAATGTTTTATGAAAAAAAAAAAAAACGCTGTTATGAAAAAAAAAATAGAAAAAAAAACATTAACAGCGCACAAAAAGGGGGGGAAACTTAATGTATAGTGGGGGGGGAAAAAACATAACACAAAAAGCAACGTATTTTAAAAAAAAAAGGGACACCCCAAAAAAACCTCCTGCACAAAAAAACTTAAAAAAAAAAAAAAACTTTTTCATAAAGACATTTTTTACCCACACCTTGGGGGGAAGGTCGGGCCCTTAAGGGGGGGGGGGGACTGTGGGAAAACAATGGGTGGGGGGAAACCCTTTTTTGTGCCCCTTTTTTTTTATGAAAAAGATGAGGAGGTCTTTTATGGTTTTTTTTACCTTGGTTTTTAATGAGAGGGGGCGGTTGGGTTGGTGGAACGGGGGCCGACCCAATTAAACGGGAGTGGCCGTGTAGGGCGGGCCAGGGGACTACTACTTGGACATGGCGGGTAAAAAAAAAAAACTCTGCCTTGTGTTGAGAAAAAAAAAACTTTTGCGGAGTAACTTATTTGGGTGTGTTGGGGACATCAAAAAAAAAACCAAGGCCCCCGTATGAATCAAGGGGGGGGGGGAAACCTAGGTGAAAAAAAACTACCTTCGGCTTGCCACCACACAAAGAAGGATATAAAAAAAAAAACAAACGTTTTTTGATATTTTGTTAGGAAAAAACGGCTTGACTTACTGCCCTTTCACCTTTTACATCAAAAGGGCCTCGGGATTTAAAAAAACGGGGGGAAAACCCAACCCCCCCACGGGGGAGAAAAAACCACTGTATTCACATATATGGAACCAAAAAAAAAGTTGTTTTCAAAACATGTTGGTCGCCTCCACTTTTTACCAGAAAACCTTTTTACAAAAGGTATTTGGTGTTGACGAAAAAAAAAAGATCCTTATTTATTGGGTAAAAAATGGATTTACCCTAGCAAGAAAAAAAAAAAAAACGTTTTGACAACTCTGATTTTTTTGTTATTCCTAATGAAGGTGTTTTGGTGGGGACAGCACCATTTCAAAGTTACAAATGTTAGTCATTCTTTCTTTAGCTTTTCTCTTCTTCTATACACGTAAATTTCTCTCTATTTCATATAGTTTTCTCTAAATCCTAGTTGATCAACTTTTTAGCAAAAAACCAAAAACAAGATCTGACCCAAAAAAAAAAAAAACAAAAAAAAAAACCAAAAAAAACAAATGTCAACCAGTTCGGGGTCGGGCATTCAATTATAAAGAAAATAAAAAAATACTGTTTTTCTTTTTGTGAGCTTCGTTTGGCATCTTAAACGGACCCGGACAAAACCACGGCCTTTCCACATTCCGAACTGGTTTTTTTTTTTTTTTTTGAAAACAAACCTTCGAGGGGTCAACCCCATGTCCAGTTACTGGTTTTTCAGGGGACTTTAATTTCAAAAAATAACTTCCACTTGCCATATCCGTTATTACGTTAAACTTAAAAAAAACTTTTTTTTATGGTTTATCTTCATCTTTTAACTGTGACTTTTTAGGTCCCAATTTGGACCATTGCTGAGGTATAAAGGGGCCCCCCCCCCCCCCCTCCTTGGGACATTCTAATCCCTTACTTTGAGTGATTTTTTATAAAAACGGGATATTACTCAAAAGATAAAAATTTTTTGAGAATTGGGGGGGGGCACCGCAGGGATTTTAAAGGGGGGAAACTTGTATAAGAACCGAAGCCTAAATAAGGTAGATTTTTTGGAAATTTTTAGGTTTTTCTTCAAAAAACCCAAAAGGGAAAATGGCAAAAAATAAACATTGGGGGGGACTTTACCCAAAACCGAATTATAAAATTAAATTTTTGGCCAAGCCATGAAACAAATTCCACACACAAACCAGGCAAAGTTTGAAAAAACCTTTAAGAAAAAAAACAAGTCCCCCCCCCCCCCCCCCCTGGATTTTACAATTTCCGGCAACCCAAAAGGGGACAAAAAGGAAAAAACGTAAAACTCAAAATTTTCCACTTGAAAAAAAAAGAAAGAAGGGAGGAAAAAAAAAAAAGAAAAAAAGAAAGAAAAAAAAAAAAAAAAAAAAAGGGGGAGGGGGACGAGGAAGGCAAAAAAAAAAAAAAGGGAAAAACAAGGGGGGGGGGACGATAATTCCGTTGAAAAAACCCTTTCAGGCAAAATACAAAAATTTATTCTTGGGCAAGGAAAGACCGGAGAAAAAGCGCAACGAGCAAAAAAATAATAAAGGAAAAATTCTTCAGACGCCCAAAAACGGAACAACCTCAGGGGTAATTAGGGGGGGGGACGGAAACATTCTCTCAAGAAAAAAAAAAAGGGGGGGGGGGGACGGTCATGTGGTTTTGCCTTCCTGCGGTTTAAATTTTATCTTTCGCCAACTGGGGTACCGCTAATGGATTTTTTCTGGGCTGTATAAAATTAGGGAACATTTTTTCCCACCAACACGGGGGAACCTACCCTTTTTCAGGGGAGGAGAAAAAAAAAAAAAAAAAAAAACTCGGAGGAGCAGGAAGGAAGGAGGGTTTTCAGAAGAGGGGAGAAAGGGGCAGAAAAAAGAGGAAGGGAAGAGACACAGATGGCTTTGGATGTGTGAAGATATTGGAATAGGAAAAAAGGGACTTGCAGCAACGATGGAGGAAAAAAAAAGCGAAAGAGGAAGCCCAAAAAGGGGGGAGGGTTGGAAAAAAAAACAAAACAAACCATTTGGAAATTCTCGCTCTGCAAGCAAAAAAAAACGGGGGGAGGGGAAGGGAAAAGTGTTGAAAAAAAAAAATAAAAAAAAAAAAAGATAAAAAATTACAAAATTTACTTTTTACAAGAAAGGTAAGATTTCATCAGAATCATTTGGGCAATAAGGAGTAGGTTTAAAAAACGTCTTTAAAATTTTATACGCAGAGATTAATTTACTCACAATTCAAACTTTTTTGCCACGTTGGTTGGTAATGTTGGTATATGGCATATATTGGTATATATATACATTGGGGAATTTACATACGTCCATATACAATTATAACAAATACATATATATTGTAATATATATATAATGTTAATATAAATATATAAATATTAACTATATAATAATGATTATATATTGAAGTGTATATATATATACGATCCAATATAAATATAAGGTTTATAAGATATTAAATAATATTCTTTGATGTGTGACATAAATAATAAACATAATTATTAATTATGTTTAGATGTAATTAATAGATTATAATATATAATAATATATATTATATAATAATATTATAATAAAATAATATATTATTACATTAAATATTATTATAGTATATTCATTATATAATATATATAATATATATAAATTAATAATATATTTATAATTATAAATTACTTTTTTATATCATTTATATTATTTATACACACACCACAAACCCCAACCACAACACCACACAAACACCAATATATTATATAATATATTATATATATTATTTAATATATTATATAAATTATATAAAAATATTATAATTATATATATAAATTATATTTTATACACCAATATACAATATTATATATATAATATATAATATTTATATATTATGATTTATATAATATAATGAATATTAATAATATATTACATATAATTATAATTAATTTATAATATATATATATTAATCAATATATATTATTACAAATATATAATAAAACATTTTTAAAACCCATATATATATATTTTTACATAATCTATTTTCTATCGGTCTATCCTTTTATATTCCTAAAAATTCTATCTATCTAATTCTTTTCTATCTAAAATCTATCTATATATCTATATAAAATCTAATCTAATTATATATATGCATACTATTTAATTTTAAAAAAAAATTAATATATAATATTAAATTTATATTTTAATTTTTACATAACCCACACACAATTTTTGGTACACAAAACATATATAAAAAAATATATAAAAAAAACACACCACAACCAAAACACAAACACACCCCCCCCACACACACACCAACACACCAACCACACCAACCCCACCCACCCACACACACACACCCACCAACACACCCACACCCACCAACACACCCACACCCCCACCATATATATATTAATATTTATATCATATATATAAAAAATATATATTAAATATGTATATATATATACATTTATAAAATATTATATATATATAATATATATAATAATATATATAATATTATATTAATTATATTATAATATTTATTAATATAATATATTTTATGTGTGTGTTGTGTGTGGTGGTGTGTTTGTTGTGTATGTGTGTGGTGGGTGAGTGTTGTGTAAAAAATAAAAAATGAATATATAATATATATATAATATATATTTATATAATATATAAATTTATATAATATATATATATATATATTATATTTATAATAATTATTATATATATTAGTTTTAAGTATATAAAAACATTCAATATTATTTAAAAAAAATTTAATATATGTTTTATTATTTATTTAACACACCCACCCCACAACAACAACACCACCACACAACCAAAAAAATATATTATATATATATATTATATTATATATTAATATAAATATAGAATAAATATTAATATATATAATTATTGTTACTATATATAAATGTATGGCATATTAAAAACAAATATTGTTATATTATAATGTAAATATATAATTATGTTTGTTATTACATTATTGTATAATACTATTTTTTAATGGGAATATAAAACACATTTATTCTAATCTATTTATCTAAATCTATTAATTTCTGTTTTCTGGTCTATCTAAAAAACTAATCTAATCTATCTAACTATCTGGGCCTAAAATCTTAATTCTAATTCTAAAAATCTTATTCTATCCTTATCTATTTCTACATATATTGTCGTGTAATATATAAATATAATTTATAATAATATATTATATATAATATATAATAAATATTTTTATATAATTATAATAAGATATATTATACAACCACCCCCAAAACCCCACCATGCCCAACATTTTTGTACACATATTGGCCACACCACATGATACAACAACCACCCACCCAGATATTAATATCAAAAAAAAAATATATAATATAAATATATATATATAATTAATATATATTATTAATCATATTATTAATTATTATGTGATGGGTATTTATATATAATGTAATTAACTATAATATATTCACATATAATTATTTTAAACATATATATTATATATAATATATTATATAATTTTTATATATAATATTATAATATATTATATTTAATTATATATATATTATTATATATTTATACCAACACACCCACACCACACACAAAAAACACCACCCACCCAACCCACACATAATATTTTATAAAAAAATATATAATTTATTAATTATAATAAAAATATATATTAATATATATATATATACCATAATATATATATAAATATATTATAATGATTATAATATATTATATATATGTTATTAATAATATATATAATATATATATTATTATAAATATGAACAACGTTAATATAATAATATATAATATATATTTAAACACACCACAACCCAAACACACACACCAAAACCACACACCACACCCCCAACACATTTGTATATATTAAAAAATATATAAATAATATTATATAGTATATATGTAGATATATATATATATAAATATATTATATTAATTATATATTATATTATATATATATACTAAAATAATTTTATATAATATTATATTAATTAATTAATATAAATTTGGTTGTGTTGTGTGTGTAACAAAAAAAAAATGTGTAGTATGTTGTGTATTTTTATTTTAAATTATATGTACACCACAACACACACCACACAACACATTTACACCAACCACCAACCAAGATTAAACCCACATTAACAACACACACACACCCCACCCACACACAACCCACCAAACCAAACCCCACACACCACACAACCCCCAACCACCACACCCACACCACAACCACCCACCACCCACCCACCACCACCACCCACACAAACCCACAACAAACAACAACAACACCCCACCCACCCCCACCCCCACACACAACACCACACACCAACCCCACACACCCCACCACACAAACAACACCACAACCACAAAAACAATATATATAATATTTATTATTTGTATATATATAATTATAATATTACATATAATTATATATTATAATAATAATTTATAATATATTTATATATAATATTAATAATTATATATAATAATATATTGTGTGTTGTTATTGGTGGTGGTGTTGGTTGTGTTGTGTTTGTTGTGTGTGTGTGTGTGTTTTGGTTGTTGTGTTAACAAATAAATTAAAAATAAAAAATTGGGGAAAATATATTATTAAAAATATATAAATATTATATATATTAATAATATAAAATAATATATCATATATAATTTATTATAATAATAAATTACTACCCTCCCTCCTTCCCCAAATATATTTTAAATAATATAATATATTATATATATAATATAATAATATAATATATATAATATTCATTATAATATTTCATTATAATATATATAATAAATATAATATAAGATATATATATATATAACTAATATAACCATTATTATTAATATTATATATATATATAACACCACACACACAAATTTTTAACAGGGACATTTAATTTGTACACCCAAACAACATCTCCCCAAAAAAATATATGGGTGTGTGGGTGTGTTGTTATGTGGAGTGGTGGTGTGTGTGTTGTGGTTGTAATGTGTTTGTGTGTGTGTGTGTGGGTTTGTTTTTTGTGTGTGTGGTTGTTGTGTGTGTGTTGGGTTTGTTTGTGTATGTGTGTGTTGGTGTTGTGGGGTGTTTTTGGCGTGGTGTGCCGTGGGTGTGTTTTTGTATGTGTTGTGTTTGAAAGGCGGTGTGGGCGTGGTGGCTTTTGTGGTATGGGTCTGTATAAATCAAATTATATATTTATATATATTAATATAATTATATATATATAATTATATATATATATATATATGGTGGTTTGTGTGTGGTGGTTGTGTGGTGTGGTGGGTGTTGTTGTTGTGGTGTTGTGTGTGTGTGTGTGTGTGTGTGTGGTGGTGTTGTGTTTGTGTGTTTTATTGGGTTTGGTGTGTTTGTTTGTGCGGTGTGTTGTGGTTTGTGCGTGTGTATGGTTGGTGTTTGTGTGTTGTGTTTGGTGGGGTTGGTATTGGTGTGGGTGTTATAAATTTAATGGATAATAAAAATTTTAAATAAATAAATAATAAAAAAAAAAAAAAAAAAAATTAATAATAAACCCCAATAATAATAATTATGTTTGTGTTTTTGTGTGTTGTTTGTGGTGGTGTGGGTGTTGTGTGTATGGTGTGTGGTTGTGTGTGTGTGTGTGTAATGGTGGTGTGTGTGGGTGTTGTGTTTGGTGTGTGTTTACATATAATATTATTACACAAACATATTTTAACACATTTTTGTACACCACACAAACCACCCCCAACCCAATTTGTTTTTTTTTTACCAAAATAAAAATATATATATAATATATAATTTTATTATATATATATATATACTATAATATATTTATAATAATTTTTTTATTATATATAATAATATATATGTTGGTGGTGTGTGTGTGTGTGGTGTGGTGTTGTGTTGTGTGTGTGGTGTGTGGTGTGTGTTCTGTTATTATACTAATATTCATAATTATATTATAATATTATATTATATATATTTATAATGAATAAAGATAATATAAAGATATGAGGATAACTATATTATAACAAACCACTAATCCTAATTTCTTACATATGATTATATATAATTATATAATAATGAATATATATATAGAAAATAATATAGTAAAATATGATATATATATACTAAAATTATTATTATAAGTAATATAAACCAAAAAATATATTAAATATTAATTAATATATAAGATATAGACTATATGTATAGATAATATAAATAAATTTATTATTTAAACATTTAAATTTTCATATTTATATATATTTAACCACATATAAATATATAATATATATAAATATATAATATTTATTTAATATATTATTAATTATATAATAATATATATATATATATATGAATAAAATATGTATAACCCCTCACCACCACCACATTTTAACCCAGACATATTTGTTGACCACACACAAAAAAAAATCCAAAAAATTATATGGTGTGTGTGTGTATTTTTGTGTGTGTTTGTGTTAAGGGGTTTGTTGCGTAAGGTGTATGTGGTGTGTGTGTGTGTTTGTGTGTGGTTTGGTGGTGTGTGTTTGTTGTGGCATGTGTGTGGTGTGTGTGTGTGTGCGTATGTGTAATTAATGTGTTTGTGGGTGTGGGGTTGTGTGGTGGTTATGTGTTGTGTGTGGTTGTTGTGTTGTTGTGGGGTGTTGTGTGTGGTGTGTGTGTGTTTGGTGTGTGTAATTTAAATAATTTAAAATACTCCATCATCATATCGGTTTATTGGATTTTATTTGCCAAAGCCCAGAGTGTCTTTTTTTTTTTACTGAAAAAAAAATTATTACATAGGAAAAATTACAAGATAAAAAAGAGGGGGGGACAAAAAACTAATTATATTAAAAAAAACATAAAAAACATATAAAAAGAAAAAAACAACATACAAACAAAAAGTAAAAAAAACTAAAAAAAAACAATCAAAAAAAAAAACAAAAAAAAAAAAAAAAAAAAAAAAAAAAAAAAAAAAAAAAAAAAAAATATATATATAATATATATTATATATATATTATATATATATTATAATTATATTATGGGTATATAAATTTATTAATATATATATATATTAATTTTGTGTGTGGTGTGTGTTGTGGTGTGTGTATGTGTGTTTGTGTGTGTTATTTTGTATGGGTTGTGTGTGCGTTGGTGGGCGTGTGTTGTTGCGTTGTTTGGCTTTTGGTGGTAATGTCTGTATACATATAATAATTATAAAAAAATATATGTATAATATTAATATAATTATAAGTATAAAATAACTTATTAGTTAATATATAATAATTATGTATATATATGTATATATATACCCCACCACACAAACATACTATATTTTATATAATATATAGAATTACTATTAATATTATATTATTATATATATATAATATTTTGTATATATTAATATATATTATATATATTATTATTATAATATAATTATATATAATTATATTGGGGTGGGTGTATTAATATTATACAATTTTAAATATAAATACAGATAATATATTATATTATATACATATTAAAATATTATTATTATTATACATATTATTTATTATATTATATATACAGGAAACATTAACCACAAAAAAAGACAACCCCCAACGCCCCACCCACCACCCACACGGGGCCCCCACCCAACCGCCAACCAACCACACATTTACAAAAAACCACACACACCCCCAACAACACAACAACACACCCAAACACCCACCCACACACACACAACAAAAAAATATAAATATAATATTATATAATAATATATTTAATATATAATATAATATATATATATATATATATTATATATACTTTAAATATATATTTTTTTTTTTTTTTTTTTTTTTTTTTTTTTTTTTTTTTTGAATTGTTAGGGTTTACTTTTTAATGTGTTGTTTATTATGGGTTTTAAATGTAATAAATAGTTTGTTCTTTATTCTTTTGTAAATTTCTATGTATATTTTCAGCCTTCTGGGGGGCTGACATTTTGAAAAATCCAATAAAACCGATTTTTTTGATGGGATGATTATTTAATTTATTATTTACCACCACCCCCAACCCACACACACAACACCAAACCACCCACAACACCAAACCACAACCCCACCCACCAACACACATAAAACACACAACCCCACCCCCACACCAAACCCCCCAACCATATACACATTAACCGCCCACCACCACCCCACCCAACACCCCCAACCACCCACACACACCCCCCAAACCACACCCACACCACCCCACACCCCACCCCACCAAAACATCCCCCTCCCCACCATTTACTTTTGCCACAACAACACCCACACCAACCAACACACCACCACAACACACACCCAACACACCAACCCCACCCACCTCACTCCCACCCACCACCCACAACACCACAACAACACAAAAACCCCACCCCACACACCACACACAATACCCACATTACGCCCCACCCCCCTCCACACCAAAACCACAACACCCCCACCACCCAACCAAAATACACCACACCAACCAAATAATACAATTTTTGATTTGTGTGGGCGTTTACAAAAACATATTGTTCTGGTAAAAAAATGTGTGGGTGTGGGGGTATACATAATAATTATGTATTAATTTATTATTTATTATATATATTATTATAAATAACTAATATAAATTATTATAAATATAATAATATAATATATATATAATATGTGGTATATTATATATATGGGGAATTATTATGTTAATATATTATTAATATATATATATAAACAATATTATTATATATATATATTTATATAATATTATTATATGTAGATAAGATAGGAATGTGTATATATATATATATTAATATATATATATATATATATTATATTAATATATAATTATATATGATATATTATTATTTTATTTATGATTTTACAGACACACCAACCCCAACAACCACACACAAAACAAACCAACCACCACACCCCAACCACCCACCCACAAACACCCCAACCCAACACAACATATATATATTAATACTATTTAAATAATATATTAATATAAATATTAATATATATAACTTATATTATTATATATAAAATATATAATATTTGGTATTGTGTGGTGTGTTGTTGTAACAACAAAATGGTGTATATGTGTGTATATTATTAATATGTACCCACACACAAAACAAACAAACACACACACCACCAATACCACACACCACACCACCACCCACAACCCAATAACCCCAGCACCCCACACACACCACACAAAAAAACCCACACACAAAACACCACAAAAACAAAAAAAAAACATATATTATTATTGTTATAATTATTTTTTTTTTTTTTTATTTAATTTTTATTTAATTATTATTTATCCCAATTTATTATTTACACCCACCCCACCCAACATTTACAATTTTTTCACACCCCAACCAACCCCCACACACCCCACAAACAAAAACACACCCACACACCCCCACGGCACCACAACCACAAACCAACCCGGCAACACCAACCACCACCCCCCCACACATAAAAAAAAAACACCGCCACACCACCACAACAACAACACACACAACCACCACACACACACCACCCCAACAACCACCACCAACCACCACACACCACCAAACACCACACCACACACCCACCACAAACACAAAATTATATAATATAGAAATATTATATTAATATTATATATATTAGATATATAAAATTTATTATATATATATTATTATACAGGGACATTACACAAAAAAAAAGCCACCACCCGGGCCCCCCCACACCCGCTTCCTCACCAACAAACCTAACAAAAAAAAAATAAAAAAACCAACCCAACACACCCCACACCAAAACAAAACCGCACAAACAACCACAACAACAACACAAAAATTAACACACAACACACACCACAACCCCAACACCCACCAAAACACAACCAACCACACCCACCACACACAACAAACAAAACCACCCACACATACACCAACACACACAACACACTCACATTTACCCACAAAAACACCACACCCACCATATAATTTGATTTGTGTTGTGTGTTTACAAAAATAGTCTGGTTAAAAATTGGGTGTGTGTGTGTAATAATATAATATTATTATATTAATATAATATATATAATATATTAATATATATTAAATATATAATATATAATATATTATATAATGGAAAATAAATACATGAAATAATAATATATAATATTAATATATATTCTATTAATATATAATATATAATAAAATATATATAATTTGTTATTACTAATAATTATATATAATATATATTAATATTATATATATATTAAATTATATAATTTAATATATATATTATATAAAATTTAAATTTCAATTTATTTAAATTTTTTATTTACCACACACACACAACACAACAACCCCCCAAACACCCACCCACACACCAAAACCACCCCACAACCAACACATAAACCACACAAACATTATACTAAATTAAATATATTATATATAATATATTTTTATATAATATAATATATATAATTATATTAATTATATGTATATAATATATTAATTTATTATTTACATATTATATAACATATATATTAATGGTGTGGTGTGGTGTTTGGTGTGTTGTTGTGTGTGTGTGTGTGGGGGTGTTGGGTGTGTGTGTGGTGTGGGTGTTGTTGTTGATTGTGTTTGTGTGGTGGTGTGGGGGTTGGGTGGGGTGTGGTGTGGTGTGTGTGTTGTTGTGGTTGTTGTTTGAGTGTGTTGTGTGTTGTTGTGTGTGTGGTTTGTATGTTTGTATTGTTTGTGTTGTGGGTTGTATGTGTGTGTGTGTGTGTGTGGGTGTACCAATATTATTATATTTACACACATAATAAACAACATTTTGCGTAACACCCCACACAAACATACCAAATATTATATATATCATTATATATTAATAAATATATTTATATATATATATATTTATATATATATTATATAATATATGTATATAATTTATATTATATATTTACTTTATTATTATATAATATATAATAATTATATTTTATAAATATATGTGTTGGTGTTGGTGTGTTTGTTGTGTGTGGTGTGGTGTGGTGGTATTAATTATATAATATTATATTTATTATATATGTAATATATATAATATATATTATAATATATTATATATATGGTATTAAAAATATATAAACCATATATAAATATTTAAATATATAAAATAATATTTTTTAAAATATAAATATATATATATATATATACATATATATAATATATATTTTAAATTTTTTATTATTATAATGGGTGTTTGTGTGTGGTGTTTGTGTGTGTTTTTGTGTGTTGGTGTATATATATATATATATTATATATAAAAAAATATATTAAATATTTAATATATATATATTATATTCATCATATTAATTATTTATAATATATATAAGTTATGTTTATATATATAATGTTATAATATAATAAATATAAACCATATATAAATTAATACCACAAAAAATAATAATATATTATATATATTATAATATAATATAAAATATAAATGTATATAAATTTTATATTTATATATATCTGGGGGTGGTGTATTTATGTGTTGGTGCAAAAAATGTGTTATGTTGCATGTGTTGTGTTTGATATATATATATGATATATATAATATTATTATATAATTATATATATAATATATTATATATATATATTTAATTAAAAAACAAACATTTTATATTTAAGGATTAGATAGATAAGATTAGAGTAAGGATATGATAGATTAGGGCAAGAATAGTTAGATTTAGGATAGATAGTTAGATAAGGAAAACAAGACAGGGATTAGATAGGGGATAGGATAGAAATTAGATACAAGGATAAGTTATCAATCCCAGTATATATTATTTTTAACTTAAAATGTATAAACACATATTAATTTATATTACCAATTTATAATATAACATAAATTTTTTTATATGCATTTACCATATATTAATTATACATATATATAAATTATTTATAAATAATATAAATGAAATATAATTATATAATATAAAATAATATATTATATAATTATAATATTTATTTGTGTGTGGTGTGTGTGTGTGTGTTGGTGTCTTAAAAAAAATAATAAAACATTATATTTAAAATGTATAATATATTTTTGTTATATACCATACTTAATTTATATATATAAATATAAATATTATATTTATTATAATTATAATTATATATAAATATAATATACATATAATTATAAATATATATATATAATATATAATATGTTTCAATTTTAATTTTTACACCCCACCACACACACCACAACATACAAACCCCACAACAACACAAACACAAACCACCACAACCCACATAACTATATATATATAATATATTAATATAGTATATATATATTATAATAATAAATATATATATATAAAAATATTATAATTTTATTATGTTATAATTTTTAATATATATATTATAATATAATAAATTTTAAAGTAATTATAATATATATATGTGGTGGGGTGTGGTGTGTGTGTGTGTGGTGTGTGTTGTGTGTGGTTGTGTGTGTGTGTGTGGGGGTTGTGGTTTGTGTGGTGTGTTTGTGTTGTGTGTTTATATATTTTATTATGTGTGTGTTTCAAAATGTGTTTTTATTGTAATAAATAATATTATATAATAAAATTATATATTATATAATTATATATAAGATTTGATAGATAAGATTTGATAAGATAAGATAGATAGATTAGGATAAGATTAATAATAGAAATAAAGAAAAAAAAAATTAACAGATAAGTAGGAATATTATATAATATTAAATGTATTGTATATTATATTGTTATATATAATATATATATATATAATATTATATATTTTTTAATAATTATAATATATTAAATTTTTAATATTATATAATAAAATTTAATATATATTTTTAATATATATTATAATTTAAAATAAAATATATTTGGGATTTTTGTTGGTTATAAAATATTATTTATTATAATATTAATATATTTATATTATATTATTTATATTTTATAATATATATATAATAAAAATATACATAATATATTTGTGTTTTGGTTTTTTGGGTGTGTGTGTATTAAAAATAAAATATAATAAAAAATATTTATAAATATTTAATAAAATATTATATTTTATTATAATATAATAATATTATATATAATATATATATATATATAATATATATGTATTTTATATATTATAATAAATTAATATATATATAAAAATTTATATATAAATTTTAAATAAATAATATTTAAAAATAATATTTATTTGTAAATAAATTTTATGTAAAAAATAAAAAGATTATTATGTAATATTATAAAATTATATATTAATATTTAAAAAATTTAATATTATTAATAATATAAATATTAAATTTTTAATATTTTATAAAATATATATTTAAAAAATAAGAAAAGTTATATATTGGGGAAAGTATGTATTCATGTAATTTTTATTAAAAATTATATTTTTCATATTTAAAAACATAACCCCACGTTTCGGTGAATATGTGAGTAAAAATTTTTAAAATCTCGGTATAAATAGGGGGTTTACCTACTCTATGCAAATTCTATGGAAAATTTTAACCTGTAAAAAATATTTGTAATTTTTTAAATCTTCCACACTTTCCCTTCCTCCGCCGGTTTGCTTGGGAAGCGGAGAAAATTTCAAATGGGGTTTTCCAACCTCCACCCTTTTTTTTTCTCTTTTCGCCTTTTCAAATCGTTTGGCCCTTTGCCTTTCTATTTTATACTTTTCCAAAAAAACCAATCTGTGGGTTTCCTTCTTTCCCTTTCTGCCTTCTCCTTTTTCTCCCCAACCTCCCTTCTTTCTTCTCCTCCAGTTTTCTCCCCCCCTAAAGGTAGTTCCGTTGGTTGTAAAAAATGGTCCTAATTTATACCAGGGGGCCCAGATCATAAGGGGGGGGACCAGGGGCAGAAATTAAAATTTCCCGCAGGGGGGCCAAAACACATGAAAGGGCCCTTTTTTTTGGAAAGAATCCGTCTATACCCTGAGGTGTCGTTGCTCTGAGGAAATATTTCATTAATTATTTGTGTCGTTGCTCTCCGTCTTTCTTGCAAGGGGGGACTCGTTGTATTTGCATTGAAGGTTCACGGAATATTTCGTCTTTGTTTCCCTTTTTTTTCTCTTCGTCTCCCCTTCCTTTTTTTCTTTTTCTTTTTTCTCTTTTCTTTTTCTTTGGAAAAATTGGAGTTTTTCGTTTCTTTTGTCTTGGGTGCGGGATGTATCTTGGAACTTGTTTCTTAGGTTCAACTTGCTGTGTGTGTGATTTCATGCTGGGCATTATTATATTTCGGGGTGTTAAGTCATGTTATTTGCCATTTCCTTTGTTTTTTAAGAAAACCTAAAAAAAAAAATCATTCTACCTTATTTAGCTTCGGTCTATACAAAAAAGTCTTAAATCTGGCGGTCCCAATCTCAAAAAAAAAATTATCTCTAAAAATCCGTTAGTAAAAATCAACTCCAAAGTAAAAAAGAATTAGATGTCTTCCCTTGACTCAGCAATGTCAAAAATGGGACTAAAAAAAGTCACAGTAAGATGAGATAAACATAAAAAAAAAGTTAGTTAAAAAGTATACGGATATGGCAAGTGAGTATTTGAATTAAAGGTCCTAAAAAAAAAACAGTACTGGAACATGGTTGACTCGGGAGTTTTCCAAGTCGGATGTGGGAAGGCGTTTTCGGGGTCGTTAAGGAATGCAACGAAAGCTCACAAAAAGAAAAAAAAAAGGTATTTATTTTTCTTATAATGATTGGCGAACCCGAAAAACTGTGGGGGACATTTATGTTTGTTTTGTCAGATTCTGGTGGTTTCTAAAAAGTTGATCCTTAGGATAGGAGAAAAAACATATATGAAAATAGAGAATTACGGTGTATAGAAAGAAGAGAAAAGCAAAGAAAGAAGGGGACTAACCAATGTACTTTGGATGTGCTGTCAAAAAAAAACAACCTTCATTAGGATAAAACAAAAAAAAATCCAGGAGTTCACGTTCTGCTAGGTATCCATTTACCCATAATAAAGATTCTTTTCGTCACACACCCAAATACTTTTGTAAAAGTTCTGTTAAAAAAAGTGAGAGCGGACAAAACATTGAAACACTTTTTTGTCATATATGTGATTACAGTGTTTCTCCGTTGTGTTTTCCCCCGTTAAAATCCCCTGGTTGTAAATGGAAGGCAGTAAGTCAGCGTTCTTAAAAAAACAATATCACGTTTTTATATTTTCTTGGGGGTTTTGCAAAAGCCGAGGAGGAGTTCACAACTAAGGTCTTGATCATCGCCCTTGTTTGGAATGTCACCCAACCCCAATAAAAAAGTACTCGGCAGTTTCTCCCCCACCAAAGGCAGAGGTTTACCCGCCATGGTCTCCTGGGGGCCCGCCTACACACGCACTCGGTTTAATGGTCGGGGGTCACCCACCACCGGGCCTCTCATTAAACACAAAAGTAACCATTTAAAAAGGGGGGTTTCCTCAATTTTCATCAAAAAAGCAAAAAAAAAGGTCACCAAATTTTTTCACCCAGTCTTAAGGGGGCCCCGACTTCCCCCCCCAAGTGGGTTATGTCTATGAGTTTTTCGTTTGTGCTTTCGTTTGTTGGTTCTTTTTATTTCGTGCTTGGTTATGTCTATACATTAAAGGTCTTTTGTGCGGTGTATGTTTTTTACTATTTTTTTTTTCATAACAGGGGTTTTTTTTATAAAAAAAATTTTTTTTATTTACACGTTAGTAAAAAGACAAAATAAAAGAAATAAAAGGGCAGGCAGGATAAAGTAAAAGATAAAGAGGGGAAAGATAGAAGAAATAATAATTAAAAGAAAGGAAAAGAAGAAGGAAAGAGAGGAAGGGGGACAGTGTTTTTGCAATGTGTGTGGTTGTGTGTTTGTGTGTGTTGTTTTTGGGGTGTGTGTGTGTTTGGTGTGTGTGTGTGGGTGTGTGTGTGGGTTGTGGGTTGTTGGTGTGTGTGTGTGTTGTCTGTTCATTTTTTTGTTTGTGGGGTGTTGTTGTATTTGTTGCTTGTATGGTGTTTTTGTGGGAGGGGGGGGGGGAAAGGGATTTTGTCTTACAGGCCCATTAGTTGGGGAAAAAAAAAACGTTTAAAAAAAAAAAAAAAAAAAAAAAAAAAGCAATAAAATAAAAAAAAGCGAAAAAAAATGATAATTTATGGGGCGACATCCATCAAAAAATATAAAAAATTGTATTAATAAAATTACTTTTTTTCCAAAAAAAAACCCCCCCCTTCAATCGGGTGGATAAAAAAAAATATATAATATTATTTGCTTGAAATAAAAAAAAAAAATTCTTTTTTAGGTAACCCAACAAGAGGGCTTGGAGATTGAGGGGGGGGCCTTCACCCCCCACCTCCCCAGTAAAAAAAAAAAGAAAAAAATCCAAAGTACAAGAATGAATAAAAAAAAAAAAAAAAAAATAAATAAAATTTAAAAACAATTAATAATAAGAATATGAAAAAAACCTCCCAAAAAAAATTTTACAAAAAATAAAAAGAATGGGGGAAAAATTGAAAATTTTATTTATTTGAAAAAATTTTTAAAAATTAAATGATAAAAAGGATAAAAAATTAAAAAAATTAAAAATTAATAAAAAAAATAATTAAATTGATAAAAAAACAAAACCCCTTTAAATTATTGATAAAAAAATAAAATTTTTTAAATAAAAAAATTAAAAATTTAAATAAAAATAAAAAATAAAAAAATAATTTTAATAAATAATTTAATAAAATTAAAAAATTTTAAAAATTTAAAAATTTAAAAAAATGATTTTAAAATAAAAAAATACGAAATTTGATAATTATGTGGGCAAAAATTAATAAATTTTAATAAAATAATAATAAAAATAAAAAAATTTAAAAAATAAAAATTTAAAAAAAAAAAAAAAACGATAAGTAAAAATTTTAAAAAAAAAAAAACAAAAAACAAAAAAAAAAAAAACCTTTAAAAAAAAAACATTTTTGATTAATGGGTTTTAAAAAAAAATAAAAAAAAAAAAAAAATTTAATAATAACGAAATAAAAAATTAATTTTAAAATTAAATAAAAAAAAAGAAAAGGAAAAAGGGAAAGGGAAAGGGGAAAAAAAAAAGGAAAAAAAAAGGGGAAACCAGGGGGGTTAATGAAAAATAATTTTAAAAAAATAATAAAAAAACAAATTAAAAAAAAATTTAAAAAAAAAAATAATTTAAAAATTTAAAAAAAAATAATAAATAAATTTAAAAAATAATAATATTTTTTGATAATAATAATGTAAATAGTTAAAAAAAATAAAACAAAAAAAAAATTTTAATAATTTAAAAATAATTTTTAAAAAATTAAAAAATTTTAAAAATAAAACAATTAAAAATTAAAATAAAATAAAATAAAAAAAATAAATTAAAAATAATAATAAAAATAATAATAAATAAATAATTAAAAATTTAAAAAAAAAATAAATTGATTTTTAATTATTTATAAAAAAAAAACCAAAAAAAAAAAAAACAAAAAAAAATAAAAAATTAAATTTAAAAAAAAAACGATTTACTAAGCCAAAAATTTCCCAAAAAAAAGGGGGCCCCAAAAAAAAACTTTTTAGGTCTCGAAGAAAAACCAAGAAAAAAAAAATTTCCCTTTTAGGGGGCCCAGGGGGGGGGGCGGGGGAATAAAAGGGGGGGGGGGGCCCCTTTCCCCGGGGGGCCGGGGGGGGGGCCCAAACCCGGGGGCCCGGGGGGGGTCGGGCCTTGGGGGGCCCGGGGGGGGGGGGGGGACTATTTTCCCCCCCCCCGGATGGGGGGTTTTTGGCCGGGGGCCTCTCCACGGCGCGTTTCCCCCGGGGCGGGGGGGGGGCCCCCCCCCCCCCCCCCCCCCCCGCAAAAAGATGGGGGGCGCGGGGGGCTCGAGGATCACCCGCCCGCCCAAAAAAAAAAACCACTTGGGAAAAAAATTTTCCGTCGAAAAAAGAAATCCGGGGGGGAAAAAATCTATTTTATATATAGATAAAAATAAAAATATTTTATAAAAAAAACCCCCCCCAAAAACCCAACCCCAAATTATTATTATATTTAATTTATATAATATATAATTATTAAAATATATAATATTATTTAATATAATTTTTAATTTAAAAAATTTTTAAAAATATTAAATAAATAATATATTTATAATTTAATGTATGTATGTATTTATTATATAATTTTATTAATTTTTAAATTTTTATAAAAATATAAATTTTAATTTAAATAATATTAATATATAAAATAAAAAAAAAAATTTTACCCCCCCCCCACCCCCCAAAAAACCCCCCCCCAAACCCCCACAAAACCACCAAACCCCCCAACCCCCCCCAAAACCCCCCCCCCACACCCACACCACCCCCCAAAACAACCCCCCCAAAACCCCAAAACCCCAAAAACCCCCCCCAACCCCCAAAAAAAATTATTTTAAAAATATTTTTTTTTTATTAAAATATTAATTTAAAAAAAATATATAATTAAATAATAATTATAAAATAAAACAATATATTTAGGTTTTAAATTTTTCTTTAAACCCCCTTTTAAAAATAAATTTATTTAAATTTTTATTTATTATTAATAAAAATATTTATATAATTATAAATAAATAATATATTTTTATATATAAATTGTGGGTTTTGTGGTTTTTTTGGTGTGTTTTTGTGTGGGGCCGGTTGTGTGGGGGTTTTTTGTTTGGGGTTTTGGGTAATAATTATAAATATATATAAAATAATATTTTAAAAAAATTAATTTTAAATAATATAAAAAATTTTAATAAAAATAAAATTTTTAAAAATTATTTTTAAAAATAAAAAAAATTTTAAAAAAATTTTATATTTTAAAATATAAATTTTAAAAAAATATATAAAATAAAATTTTATAAATATAAAAAATTTTTGGTATATATATATATATAATAAAATATTTTATAAATAAAAATAATAAAAATTTTTTTATAAATATTTTTAAATATATTTGCCCCCAAAAAAAAAAAAAAAATTTTTTTAAAAACCCCTTGTTTTTGGGGGGAAATGGATAAGGGGGGGAGCTTACTAGCCAAAAAAAATCAGTTTTTGGAGCAAAAAACCCCCCTAAAAGCAATATTAAGGTCTCAGACCTTGACTTTTTGCCGAAAGATGGTTGCCCATCCTAATCTGGAATCCCTGGAGGTCACTTGTGGCGGCTCTTGATGCATTTAGCAATCAAAGAAAAAAAGCCCTAGGCCTTAAGAGGTTTTCCTGGACCAAAGGGGACCAAGATTCAGGGGGGGGTTTGGGGGGCCTGTTAGGGGAAACCCGTTTTAGTCGAATCCATGCCTTTGCGGGCGAGGAGGGGGGGAAGTTTAAAAAGAAAAAATTTTACATTTTCCCTTGGTTAGCGTTAGTCCCCTTAAATTTTTCTGGGTTGTCAGACCAGGAAGTTCAGTAAGGGAAGGAATTTGGGGGTGGCAACAGGGGAGCCATGAAAACTCGATCAACAAAGGGGCCCTTTGGAAGGGTGTTCCCGGGACCTATTTCAGAAAAGACCAAGCTGGCGTTGTCTTCAAGGGGGCCCTTTTATTAAATGCCAGTTTTTGGGTTCTATGGAAAAGAAAAAAAACCCGGACGCTATCCAGTTTCTTGAGTTTTCGCCCCTTTATTGCCTTTTGTTAAAAAAAAAGTCTCTTCGCCGGATCATGGGGTACAGTTGGGCCCCGGGGGACCGCGTGTCCAAAAAACCCGGCGGTTTAAAAAAAAAACCCTTTAGACTGGGCATGGGACCTGTTTACTTTGCATTAATCCGGGAATCGCCAAAAAACCTTTAGGCTATTTGGGCCACCTAGTTGGGTTTTTTCCCCTGTGGGGGGGACCTTTTTTGGCCCCCCCCGGGGTTTTGTCCTTTTTCCCCCAAAGGGGGGAAAAACCGGGGGTTTGGAGGGGGGGAACCTGTGGGGGGCGAACCTAGGAAAAATATGGGCTTGGGGAAAGCTCTTTTGGGAGGGAAACCTGTCGCGGGAAAATTAGGGGGAGGGGGGGGGCCGTGGGGGGCCGGGGGAGGGGGACTTTCGCCGGGGGGGATCCTCGGGTGGGGGAAGGGGAAGGGGGGGGGATGCGGGCCCATTGCGCCCCCTGTCGGCGTTGGGGGGCCCTTGGGATGATTATGATGAGATGGTTGATGATTAATTGTAAAAATTATAAATAAATATTATATAATTATTAAATTTAAATAAAAATAATTAAAATATGTATATATATATTTATTTAAATAAATAAATAATTTTTAATAAATTTAATATTAAAATTTTATATTTTATAAATTTAAAAAAAATTTTAAAATAAATAAAAATTTTTTTAAAATATTTATATTTTGAGGGGGGAGGGAAAGGGAAGGGGAAAGGGGGGAGAGGGGGGGAGGAAAAAAGGAAGGGGGAGGACGGGAAAAAGGGGGGAAGGATAGATAAAAAGATAGATAAATATGATTTTCACACACAAAACCCCAAACCCCAACAAAACCCACCCCCCCCACCAAACCCCCCCCCCCCCCCCCCACCCCCCACACCCCCCACCCCCCCCCCCCCCCCACCCCCCAACTATAAAAATAATATTTTAAATTTTATAAAATTAAATATATATTATTTAATTTAAATATTTAAAATTAAATATAAAAATTTTAATTATTTTATTTAAAAATTAAATTTATTTTTTATTTTAGATTTTTGTGTGTTTGTGGGTTTGTGGTGTAAGGGGGGGGGAAAAACCCCGGGCAAAAAACCCCCGGAATTGAAGCGGGGGACACGTAGGTTTTGGGGGGCACCGCTGTCCCCAACTAGATTGGGGAAAAACGGGGCATTTTCGAGATTTTACTTGGGGGGGGGGTTCAAAAAAAAAAAAGGGTTCCTTTTGCTTGCTGGGGTTTTTTTGTTGGGGGGGTAGGTGTGGGGGAAAAACCCCCCAAAGGGGGGCC
>NW_023647107.1:0-2500 GCF_015228065.2 Penaeus monodon
TTAATATATAAATAAATATAATATATTATATATATATAAAATTATATATATATATATTATAAAATATATATTTATTTTTTATGTCTGCATATCACCGACGGTGATTGGCTGTGGCTGATGAATGTAAAGAGGCTGGTCCAGCTCTCCGTTTCAGGCGTCCCAATGTGTCTCTAAATATGAGCGATAATTGCTAATACTTCTGTCGATAATGACAATGACAATGATATCACTTGTGATAATGATAAATCTGCAACAACTATGATAATAATGATAGTAATAATAATAATAATAATGATTATGATCATAGTAATGATAATAATAATAATAATAAATAATAATAATAAAAATAATAATATTAATAATAGTAATAAAAAAGATAATAATAAAAAACAATAATAATTATATAATAACAAGTAGTGAATATATTAATAATAGCAATAATGGAAACAAAAACAATAACAAAACATCACTAAATAATTACATAAGAATGATAATCATAAGGATAATGATGATAAGAAAAATAGATAAGACAACAGCATTTTCATGCTAGTTATGAAAATGTAAATATTTTGATTGACAGCATTGAAAATGTAGTTAGGGAAACACACACACACGCATACACACACACACACACACACACACCACACACCACCACACACCACCCCACACACACACACACACGTTACACACACACACACACATAAACACACACACACACCACACACACACGCAAACAACAAAAATTCAGCAGGTATAGCAATACATAAGTCTATTTCTGTTACCAGTGGACCACGTGGCTGTTTACCACATGGATCCAAGTCCCAAATAGGAACCATTCACTCTGCGAGGGCATAGATGACAATTATATCGGGATCTCGTTGGACCCTTTCAGTTCGTGTCTAACGCTCGCCGTGGTAAAGGGCGGCCTAGCCCTTCCCTCCGGCAGGTTGACCTGACACGTAACTCCGCCGGGGGCACTGCTTTTACCCAGCGAAGGTTGTTCACCCCTTCACATGTGTTGTGAGCCCTACGTACGTTGACTATCATTACTGTATTCTTATATCTGGCGGCAGCGAGGAGCGCTGCATCCTTCCGGCTCACAGCACGAACACCACCCCCAAAGAAGAAAATCCGCTTGACCGCTACAAGACATGTCAAAGAAAAAACACCCAAGTACACGTTTAGGGCCTCCCCTTTCTATTATTTCTTTTCCCCTTTTTCTTCGTCCCTAAATGTGTTGAGCCGTTGTTTTTTGTTTGGGTAAAAAATGCAAAAAGACAGCAATGGCGCGTTCTCACACTATTTTCCTTCACCTCAAATCGTGTGATTGAGTATGGTCAATAAACATGAATATCGTTCGTTAATTAAATAATTAATTAATTTCCTAATTTTTAGAAATTTATGCTGTTCATCTGCAACGAATTTAACGCGTTTGTGATTTTATCTTATCATGAATATCAAATTTATTTTATCTCGTTCCTCCCCCCGCCCTGACCTGACCCACTTTCTCTTTCGTTTGTGGTCAGGGGGAAGGGAAGGGAAGGGGCAAAAACATGACCGCTTGGTTCCCTGTAATTTGATTGTTGTTTTGTTTACGCCTTGGGATTAACTGTAACATCGTTACAAATGCTCAGTGGTGACACGTTCTATCGGCACTAGAACGGAGAGTGTAACGCAATTTTATTAAATTTACTATATTGAATATAGCATAGGATCTCCCCCATATCATTAGTGTACAGGATTGCCATATTACCCCGGGGTTGCGTGAATGCCTAATAGATCTGCGCTCCGACTTCGAAAAGTAAGTAGGTAACACCGAAGTTATTCATTCGATTGGCACTTAGAGTCGGTATGACCGCGGTTACGTCCATTAAATATTGTAGGACTAGGTTTAAGCTAGAATCATATTGCTTATTAATCTCACCTTTCTCACCCTCCTTGAAGTCGCCCAAGTGATCATGTGATTCACAAATATCCGTAAGGAATGTCGCGAGCGCCCATCACAGATACGCAGAAAAGAGCAGGTTATCTATAGATTTCCTGGCTCGAGTCGCTTCAGTCAATGTACAGCATTTGGTATAGGATCCCCCTGTCGATGAAGTCTAACATGTATAGCTAGACATGTACCTCGGCAGTTTCAGATTGCTGACCCCAAAGAATATATGCTTGTTAAATAGCTTGCGAATAGTTTTCATGTCACCATTCATTCATGCGCACATTCTGTCGCATTTCATTAAATGTTGAATTCAATGTGGTAGTTGAAATAATTTTATATAGCCAGCATTGCTAATTTACCTCAGTTTTCTAATAGTAAACGTTAATTTTCTGTTTGTGATTGATTCTCTGTGTGCGGTCACTCTCGCTTTCACTCTCATTCACTCTCGCTGTAGCACACACGCACATACACAATTATTCAGTCACCCACTCATCCACGCAGAACAAAAGACACTGAAACCTTTCATTAATAGGGTTTGCGCTGTCATAGTGCCGGCGTAAAGAT
>NW_023647108.1:2500-7379 GCF_015228065.2 Penaeus monodon
TATAATAAATTTAATTAATTATTTATTTATTTAAAATTTTTATTATTTATTTTTGTTATTTTTAATTTCATTTTTATTATTAATTTATTTTTATTTTTTGTTGTGTTTGTTTTTTTTTTTTATTATTAATCTATTATTAAATTATTATTTATCATTAATCCCTTATTAATTTAAAATAAAATAATAATAATATAAATTAATTTTTTTATTTATAAATCAATAATGAAAATATTGTTTTTTTAAACATTTATTATTAATTCTTAATGGAAATGTGGATTATTGAAATTATTATATCAATTGTTTATTTTCTTATTATTTGGTTTTATTATATTGTTTTTATCTTTTTTTTATTTTACCCGCTTATTTTCAATTATTGGTTTATTATTATTTTATTTGGGGGGGAACATTTTTTTTCATTTAATTGGTTATTTATTTTATTATTTATTTTATTTGTTTATGGGGGGAACCTTTTTTATTATTTAATTTTCCCTCATTATTTTTCTATTTCAAATTTATTGTTAATTAAAAAGTTTTTTTGGGTTTCATTATTAAATCATTATCCATTATATCATTTATTATTATAATTTATTCAATTTTATTTTCCCAATTATTGGTTTTGATTTTTAATTCATTATTGTTTATTTTTTATTTATTATCAATTTATTATTATTTTATTATTTATTTTATTATTATTTTTTATTAATTATTAATTTTAATTAAAATTTATTATTATTTTTTTATTTAAAAATTTATATTATTGTTTTATTTATTATTTATTTTATGGATTATTTATTAATTTTTTAATTTTTTATTTTATTTATTATATTTTGACTTTTAAAATTTTCCTAACCCTTTTTTTTATTTGTTTTTTTTTTTTTTTTAAATAAATTTATTACAATTTAATATTTAAAAAATTAATAAATAAAAAAACAACCCAAAAACAAAAAAAAAAACCACAGCAAACACCAACAAACCAAACAAAAACCAAAAGCAAAAACAAAACAATTTAATAATAAATAAAAAATAAAATTTAAAAAATGATTTAATTTAAAAAAAAGGAATTAAAATAATTTTTCAATTATTTTATTTAAAAAAATATTAATTAATTTAAATAATAATAATTTAAAAAAATTTAAAAATAATAATAAATAAAAATAATTATAATAAAAAATAAAATAATAAATTATTAATTAAAATAATTTAAAAAAAAAACAACAAACAAACAAACAAACAAAAAAAAACAAAAAAATATAATTAAATATTATTATTTTATTAAATTAATATTATTTCATTATTATTTAAAAAATTTCCAAAACTTTAAATTATAAAGAAAGGAAAAAAAAAAATCTCTTGAAAATTTTAAAATAAATAAGGAATAATTTATTTTTTTTTTTTTTACTCGGTTTTGTTAAAAAAGGAAAAACCCCCGAAAACCCTTATGAAAACATTTTTCCCACCGCCCTTTGGGGGGGGGGGAAAATATAAAATTTTGTTATTATAATTTGGGCCAATAAACTAAAAATTTCAGTTTTTTTCGGGGACTTTTTGAAAATAAAAAACTATTTGAAATGGGGAAAATTTTTTCTGAAAAAAACCGTTTTTCCCCTTTTTTTTCAAAAAAAACAGTTATTTTTTGGGATATGTTTGGAAACAGAAATAAAATTAAATGTGTATAATGTGGGAATTTGCTGGGGTTAATTTTGATATTGCCTCGGTTTGCAAAGGGGGGGAAAAATTAAGTGTATTCTTCTTTTCTGGTCTATTTTATTAAAAAAAAAAACTGTTTTCCTCTCTCAAAATTCCTTTTTCTCTGGGCTGTCTGTTCTGTCGGGTCTGTTTTTGGTCTGGGCTTTTTCTCTCTCTCTTTTTCTCCTTTCCCCTTTTTCTTCTTTTCCCCTTTCTCTTTCTTCTTTCCCTCTCTTCTCTCTGTTTCCAATCCCGATATTTTGGGGCCAAGTGGGTCTAATCATCAAAGAAATTTCTACAATTGATGTTAAAAAATTGATTTCCAGAATATTCCACTTTTTAAGGTTGTATTTCATAAAACAAAGTTATGGGAATGGGTTTTTGGGAAACCAATATGTTGGTAAATATCACCCCTTCCTTCCTCCTTTCTCATTTCCATCATCATTTTGGATTAAATTTTACTTGGTACTATCAACAAAAAAAAACTTAATACTTTTTTATCATTATATCACAAAGGGGGGCATTTACTGATAAAAAAAAAAACACCAAGGCAATGTTTGGGCATTTTTTACAAAAAAAACTTTTAAACTCTTAGTTTTTAGGTGTATTTAAAACCCAATGGAATCTTGAGGGTTTTTTTGTTATTAAAACTAGAAAAGAGTTTTTTGAAAAACTGGAATAAAAAAAATGTGGGTTTTTTTTCAAGCTGGGGGGGGGAAAAAATTGCTGGAAAGCTTACATTAAAAGAGATTTTTGAAAAATGGGGGACTAATAAGGGGGGAAGCTTTGTTAACTTTGAAGGAACGTTAAAAGAGTTTAAAATTTAAATTTTTTTTTTTAAAACTGGGGGTGTTGGGGGGACGTTTCCAAAACCGGGGAAAAAAACATTTTTTTGGAAAGCAGGGATTTTTTGATAAAAACGCTGGAAGGCTGAGAGGGAAAAAAAACATTTTGGAAAGGCTGAGGGGGGAAAAAATCGGTTTTTAAATTTTTTTCAGGAAGGAGTTTTTTTTTCCAAAAGGGTGGATCGGAGGGCATTTTTAAATTATTGAGGGTTTAAATTTTTTAAAAAGGCCGGGACTAGGGAAAAAAAAGTGTTTAAAATTTTTGCCCTCTGCCTTTACTGTAATGTAAATTAGGGAGCCATCTACATTCCCCACAATTGGAATCGGGGAAAAGTTGTTGATTCCGGGGTGTAGTTTTAACAAACAGGTTAGGGGGGGGGGACAAAGTTTTTGGAGGTTTATTAGAGTTTAATACAAGGGGGGAGGTGGGGTAGGGACTGGTAGTTCAGCTGAATTTTGTCACAAAAAACTAAAAAGTTTATTATAAAAAAACCAAAAAGATTTTCTTACTTAATTTGGGTTTGTTTTGGTGTTTTGTTTGTTTGGTTTTGGGGGTTTTTGTGTGTTTGTGTGTTTTGAGGGGGGGGGTTTTCGTAAAATGGGTTTTTGTTTTAGAAGGGATGTGTTATGTATGGAAAAAAAAAAAATTTTTTCCGGGTAAAAAACAAAAAAAAAGGGAAAAGAAGGAGAAAAAAAATAAAGGGGGAAAGGGGAGAGAAAGGGGAAAGAAAAAGAGAAAAAAGAAAAAAAAAAGGAATGGCAGTATTATTTTTATCTTTCAAAATTTTTTCATATTTGGCGTAGGGGTAAAAGTTTTGATTTATTTTTTCAAAAAAAAAATTTTCCTTACCGTCCCTTTTTAAACCTAATCTTGTCTTTCATTAGGAAATAAAACCCCGGAAGAACCATTTTTTACATTCAAAATTGCTTTTAAAAAAATTGAGGGAGAAAATTTTGGGGGACTTGGGAAAAATAAAAGCTATTTCCAATTTTAAGGGAAAATCTATTGGAGCGCCAGAAAGGCCTTGGATCCTTTCCAAAAGGGGAAAAAATTCCGAAAAAAAAAACAAGCGAAAAAAATTTATTTCATCTAAAAAAAACCTCCCCCTCAAAATTCTTAAAAAAAAAAAAAAAAGGGAAAAAAAAAAAAGGAGGAAAGGGAGGGAAAAGGGGGAGAGGAAGGAGAGGAGGGGAGGGAAGAGGAGAGAAAGAGAGAGGGAGGAGGGGGGAGAGAGAAAGCGGGAGGGGGAAGGGGGAGGAGGGGGGGAGAAAAGGGGGGGAGAGAGGAGAGGAGGAGAGAGAGAGGGGGAGGAGAGGGGAAAGGAGGAGGGAAAATCCCTTTCTTAGGGGGCAAAAAACGATTAAAGGGCCAATAAAAAAACTGAAAAGCCTACATAAAAAGAATCAAAAAAGGGGACACTCGAGGGGGGGAAAGGGGGAAAACAAAAAAAACAAATTTTCTCTTTTAAATTAAAAAAAGGGTTTTTAACCATTTTTTTCTTAAAACGGGCTTAATTTGGTCCGGGGCCATTGATTTTTTTTTTTGGGTTTATTTTAAGATAATTTTCATCTTCTTTCCTCTTTCAAAGGAAAAAAAAAACGTTTGCCGGTTTCATTGCAAAAAAAGGGGGGAAAAAAAATGCAGAACTTATGTATGCAAAAAAAAAAAACCCATTTTACAATTTTAATTATTTTGTTGTATTTGGGTTTTGTGGCCATATTATTTTTTTTTTATGATGTTAAAAACTACAGAAAAAACCCCAAAAAATTATGAACTAAAAAACCTTACTTTGGGAAAAAAACTTAATTTTAAAAAAAAAACCCAAAAACTTTCCGGGTTTTGGGTATCTAAAAAAAATTTTCCGAAAATTTTAAAAAACATGGGGGGGGGCTTCAATGGATTAAAATAACGAGGGAAATAAGGGGGTTTTTTCTACGGGGGTTTTTCCCCGGTCCCATATATGGATATTAAATTTTCATCAAAAAATGATATTAGTTCCCTCCTTTTTTCCTAATTTGTGTTTTCAAATTTTTTCCCGTTTGGTTGGATTAATAAAAAAAAAACTTTAAAAAAACTACATCGAAAGGGGGGGGGGGGACACTTTTTCAATTTACCAAAACCTTTTTCCCATTTTAAAAACTTCAGGGTCTTTTCCCAGTTCAACTTTAAAAAAACCTTTTTCTCCCAGTTTAACTTCAGTTACTTTCTTTTCCCCGTTTACTTCCCTTGTTTTTTTTTTTTCTCTTGGGTCCCAGCTTCAAACTTTCCTCCCAGAGAGGGAGGGGGGGGGGGGGGACTTTATCCCCCCCAAGGTCTATTTTCCAAAAAATTCTTTTTTTTTTCCCCC